>NC_031496.1:34201732-34230721 GCF_000237925.1 Schistosoma mansoni
GCACTGCTGAGGAGTCCCACAACAATAGGACGAAACGGCCTTCTAGTGCTTCTAGGTTTTTCATGGTGGTCTAGCTTCAACTGACTCATGATCTCAACTATTCAAATTACTATAATATCCGCAAAATCCCTTTTGATATGAAATATAAATAATTGTTAGAATGAGAATTTGTAGAGAATAAAGTATCGTAACAGTTGAATTCATAAAATCGATCTAAGCTAAACCATTATTGAAAAAAACTGGAAGCACTGGACGATAGTTTCGAATTAGCGTGGGTCTCATTAGCACTCAGTATCCACAAACCTACATTAAAAGGGATTCTAACTTAGAACCTTCGGTCACATACGTGAACTCTTAACATTCAAACCAGTGAGCTGACAAGCAACGGTGTTAATGTCTAACTTCAATCGATCCATGATCTTGCATATCCCTTCATCCATTGTCCGTAATGGGTAACTGTACCCGACACGAATTGGATTCCACTAGTCTTGGCTTCTTACTAGAACTCCAAGAAATTCATCTTGAAGCTAGTCATCAGTGACCATATGTAATTATGAGAATGGGGTTTGTGGAGATTGCACTATTGTAACGGTTGAATTCATGAGTTTAGAGGTCAGGTGTTCGCGTGTGAGACTGAAGTCGATTTGGTGTGAGATCGTGGATGCACATTGGCGAGGAGTACTATACTATTTCGAAACGACCGTCCAGTGCTTCCAGGTTTTCGACGATGGTCAAGCTTAGATCGACTCATGAATTCAACTATTAAATATTACTACAATCTCCACAAACCCACACACATATAAACTCATGATAGTTAATTATCGTATACGACGACGTAGAAAACGCCATGTAACGTATAGTTTGTTAGTCCAATCAAGTAGTGATGACCAGAGTGATATTATTTAGTTAGAATAACAAACAGTAAAGTCTTGATACTTTTTGGAATTTCGCCACAGAGGAGTTTTTGGACTAAAAAGCAATTTTTAGAAAAACTGCAGATCCTAAAAGCACTCAGAAACAGTTTATCAGTTATGTAGAGTGAATACAACAAAACACTGAGAAGCCGTAACCAGTGGATTTCGACCGTGTCAGGTGTGAGTCAGACATTAAAACCGATGCATGACAGCTCAATGCTCCAGAGGTTATGCGTTCGCGCAAGATCGTAGGTCCTGTGTCCGATTCCTGGGTTCGGGATCGTGGGTAAACTCTGCTGAGTAGTCATACTAGGACAAAATGGTCGTTCAGTGCTCTCAGGTTTTCGATGGTGTTCTAACATTGGTCGGTTCATGATCTCAATAAAAGCTCAACAATCTCCACAACTATATACTGAGAATATACAATAAGCAACTATGGCAAATTAAAACTACAGAACATAACATTTTTTAACTTTCTCGAAGTCATATCTGTAAATGATATGATCGAATGTACTAACAGATTTCCTTCTCGTTGCATCAGTGTCTTATCATCGTACTAACAACAATGGATATTCAAATGAAATGAATTTCTATTCAATAATACTAAAACTATTTATACAATAATGTTAAGTAAACTAGAACGGTAGTGTATGCTACTTTTGTCGATATAAGTAGTAAATTACACCAATCAGAAACGTAATGCCTGGCAGAAGAAGGTTGATAAGATAGAATCGAGGAGAACGGGAAGAGTGAGTAATTGTTGTGGCAACTTGGACCGATGCATATATGTGCCTGGTCCTACGTTGTAGCTGACTGACTGAATTGTTATGGCGATGAAGGAACTATGAAATTAGTAAGAGAAAATTGATGAAGGAATTGCCATTAAAGGATTGAACATTTGGTTTTCACATTTTACCAAAGAACTGTGTTGTCCCGTATTAAAATACGTTTAGTTGTCCCCCCCCCTGTGTTCACCTTCAGTACAAAACCATTACATAAAAACTGTTTAAATAGAGTACTCTGATTGGTTCAACAATCTTATAAAATTATCCAATAGGATTACTCAAACGATGTATCAGCACAAATCAAAGTATGAATAAGAGAAATCATATGTCTCAACACCCCCTTCTAACAAGAATATAGGTTATGAAGCTCTATGTAGTTTCTCTTACATAATAAAAGTAAGATCGACTCTAGTAGTTATATATTACTAAATATATTACTAAATATTACTAAAAAATATACGATAGTGAAATGAATGATTGGTACATGGAGATATTTTACTTAAATATGCATATAAATCAATAATACTGCTGACGATGAAAAGGGATTGGCTCCATGGGGTAATTCCTGGAGTTCTAGTGAGAAGTCGTGACCAGTGGAGCTAATCGATATCAGGTAGAGACAGGTATCTACCTCAGTACAATGGAAGTTGTTTGCGCAATTTCGTGGATTGGTTGAGGTTAGACATCAACACTGTTGGATGCCGGCCGGCTCAGTGGTCTAGAGGTTAAACACTCGCGCGTGAGACTGATAGGTCTTGGGTTCGAATCTCGTGAGTGCGGGATCGTGGATACGTACTGCCGAGGAGTCCCATAATAGGACGAAACTTCCGTCTTGTGCTTCCAGGTTTTCCATGTTGGTCTAGCTTCAAATGACTCATGATCTCATCTATAAAAGTTAAACGACTGTTTTGTTCAACTAAGAAGTTTTTGAAAAGAAAATATTACTAGTCCTAAGTTGTATATATTAGTCTGTAATAAAAATTTTCGGTACTCCTTCTCTCTTGTTTTAATCATGTAATATTTGCTTTATTTACTCTGTGAAAGTTATCATGATTTAGCCAACTAAATTGTGTTAACACATTAGTAATTATTGCACATACATTTATAACTAACTTAAGGTATCAGGACTCAGTAGCTAAATGGATAACGTGATGGTGTTTGAAGTGAATGATACTGGGTTCGAGTACCGGAGTGAACATTAATTCTAGGATGTAGGACATTTGACTGACGAGTCCTAAATAGGATGAAACACGCGTCATGGATTCCATTGTTAACCACCACCTGTCTTTGCTTATAATACTTGTGACTTATAGCGAAATCGGGGCGATTCGCACAGGATGCATATATGCCAAAAAGAGACTGATCAATTTCAGTTCTGAACATCAATGGAAAGATTCAAACAAACAATACAAAATGAATTAAAAATTACTCTACAGTTTATATTGTGAATTTATATGACTTAGCCAAACATTGATAACCAAGAAATAATATATACATATTTTTCATAGTAGAAAGCATGTGTCAATTGAAGCTAGACCACCATGGAAAACCTGGAAACACTGGACGGCCGTTTCGTGGATCAGTTGAAGTTAGACAGTAACACCGTTGGATGCCAGCTCAGTGGTCTATCGGTTAAGGGCTTCGGCTCGAGACTAGTAGGTCCTGGGTTCGAATCTCGCGAGAGCGGGTTCGTGGATGTGCACTGCTGAGGAGTCCCGTAATAGGACGAAACGGCTGTCCAGTGTTTACAGGTTTTCCATGGTGGTCTAGCTTCAATTGACTCATGCTTTCTACTATGAAAAATACTAAATCTCCACAAAACCCCTTCTGATAATTAATATACATATTTGATTGTTATGTACGACTCCTTGTTAGTTCACGCATTCGACTTAGAAATGGATTGAACTCAGTATTTCCAAGTTTTACTGAGTGTCTCCAAGTTTCACATTTTGAACTTTAGTCTATTCACGATAGTGAGAGAATATCGCCTACTGTAATAGATGGCACATATCTTATCCCCAACATGATTAAACTTTACTGATCACAACTTCTCACACTAGACCTTTTGAAATTAGTTTAGTATAGTACTGGGTTCGAGTCCCAGATTGAACATCAACACTGAAATGCAGGTACATCCAGTTAACAAGTCCCAGATAGAACGAAACTCGAGTCCTGTATTCCACTGCCAGCCACCATCCATCTTTGCTTACAATACTTGTGAATTAAGGCTATCTCGAGGCAATACGCACAGTATGCACATATGCCAATAAGAGACTGACCAGTTGCAGTCCTAAGCATCAATGAGAAGATTCAAACAAACAATACTAAATAAATTCAAGCTTCACCCCATTGCACAAGCAAGTGGCTATCATGAATCAGTAGCTGAGTGAATAACACGATGGTGTTTGAAGCGAACAGTAGTGGGTTCGAGTCCCAGAATGAACATCAACTCTGAGATGCAGGTACATCCAGTTGACAAGTCCCAGATAGAACGAAACTCGAGTCCTGTATTCTACTGCCAGCCACCATCCATCTTTGCTTATAATTATTGTTAATGTTCACATTATCAATGTCAATTTAATCTTTTAAATTGTTCTGTTTAATTCAACGGTATTAATAAATAAGTCATATTTACCCCCTTCCCTTTAACATATAACTACACATTACTCTATAAATGAATGGATGGATGTATCTGTGTGTGTTTATATGTAGGTGTGTGCTGAAGTATCCATGTGTTGTACACATGTTTAACCCATTAATTTATATAGTTTTATAACTATTCAAACAAATACAAACATTCAACATCGTTGTACAGCTTACATCTTTGTTAACATACAAATTGTATTTGCATTTGTTTGTATCCATAATCGTATTGCCATAGGTCGTTAGTTTAAATAACGTATAAAGATACATAGTTGAAAGTATGAGTCAATTGAAGCTAGACCATCAGGGGAATACCTGGAAGTAGTGGACGGCCGTTACATACAAACAAACCACATCAATAATACACAGTGTTATACTTATAATATAAGTCAGTTCACAAACTCTTACCATTCAATATTGATGTATATTATCTTTCTTTCAAAGGCATAAATCATTATCACCAATATGATTGTTTTTTGCGAAATGATGATTACATAAATCATGATATTATCGACTATGTTAACTCTATATCAAAACTCTCTTTCATTTAACATATATGTACAATCAACAGACATCAGTTTATACATTTATAATGCATTCAGAAATGTTTATCAAATGTTTCTTTTTTAGGAATAATAATAATTTATATATCGTTGAAATCATGAGTCAATTGAAGCTAAACCACCAATTAAAACTTGGAATCACTAGATAGCCGTTTCGTCCTATTATGGGACTCCTCAATAGCGCACATCCACGATCCCACCTCACAAGATTCAAACCTAGGACCTATCAGTCTCGCGCATGAGCGCTTAACCACTAGACCACTGAGCCGGCATCCCAAGGTTGTCGAAGAGTCCCACAATAGGACGAAACGGCCATCCAGTACTTCCAGATTTTCCATGATAGTCTAGCTTCAATTGACTCATGATTTCAACTACGAAAGTACTGAAATCTCTACAAAACACCTTCTGATTATAATCATATGCTCACGAGTGACTGACTTCAAGATACATGTTCTGGAGTTCTAGTGGGAAGCAATGACCAGTAAAGTTCTACCAAGTCTGTTGTAGAGATATCAACTCACTGAAGACAATTGGTGAACGGTTGCTCAATTTCGTAGATTGGTTGAAGTTTAACATTAACACCGTTGGATGCCAGCCGACTCAGTGGTCTATCGGTTAAGTGCTCTGGCGCGAGACTGGTAGATCCTGGGTTCAAGTCTCGCGAGACGGGATCATGGATGCGCACTGCTGAGGAGTCCCACACTAGGACGAAACGGCCGTCCAGTGCTTCCAGGTTTTCCATGGTTATCTAGCTTCAATTGACTCATGATCTCAACGATTAAAATGACTATAATATCCACAAAAACCTCTTCTAATGTAAACTAATTACTTAATAAATAAACATTAAAAGTACATATACTAGAAAATCAGACGATATTTTCACCCTATCTTAATTATATAACTGAAATACAACTAAGTCTCCCCCCCCCTTTGAAAATAGGATTATGTTGGCATTTTTTGTCGTTGTTGTCTAAATCCACTATACATCAATACATTCACACACACATGTGTAAAATCTTTTAACCTATTAATCATTATACACAAGATGAGGGGAAAGATGACTGTATAATTTACATTTTGATAAACATTTAATCCTCTATGAAGGCTAACAGGAGTATGTAAGTAAGTAAACATTTAATGCTTCACAAGGCTGTCATCCCTTAAAAAAATGTGTTATATGAGTCATGCAACTTGTTTTGCTTGTTTTTGTCAACATAACCTTTGTTGAAATTAGTTTTGTCATCAAAATGAATCAAACTTTTATTGTACGAGCTAATGACTATCAGAAGTCAGTAGCTAAGTGAATAATGTGATAACGTTTGAAGTGAATAGTACTGAATTTGAGTCCAAGAGTGAACATCAACTCTGAGATGCTGATGAGTCCCGAATAGGATGAAATGAATGTCGAGATAAGATGGTGGTTAGAGGTGGTCAACAGAAAACCCTGGACCCGAGTTTCATGCTACTTGGCACTCGTCAGCAAGGTGTAACCTGTAATCTTAAGGGAACTGGAGCTCCCTGACGGATTCCATCCCGTATCACTCAGCTTCACAGTCAGAGACGTTACCACTGAGCTATTCGGGCCGCGACCAACCTTTTGTAGGACTGAGATGTAATCACAATTGATTAATCACTGGGTGGTGATCAATGTCATGTGTATCAAGTCCTTCTTAATGTAGATCGAATGCTATCGATCACCACCTCCAACCACTATCTTATCTCAACATAGTACACGCAGTGTCGAACCACCTAGACTATTGGCCACATTGCAACTTGATCGATAGCATTCGTTCAGCACTAAGAAGAACTCGATACGCATGATATTGATCACTAAACAGTGATCAATCAATTGTGATGAAACGAATATCCTAGATTCCACTGTTAACCATTATCCATCTTTGTTTAATCAAGCTTATTTTCACACATTTTAAATATGGTTCTATATTTCAAGGATAATAAACAACAGAATTAAATTCATTGAGTATTGTTTGTTTGAATCTTCCCATCGATTTGTTAGGACTGCAATTGGTCAGTCTCTAATTGGCATATGTCCATACTATGCGTATTGCCTCGATATAGCCTTAATTCACAAGCATGGTAAGCGAAGGTACTGGATTCAAGTCCTAGAGTGAACATCAACTCTGAGATGCAGGTAGATCCAGCTGACGAGTCTCAAATAAGACGAAACGCGCGTCCTGGATTCCACTGCTAGCCACTATCCATCTCTGCTAAACAACAGAATTGTTGTTTATTTTAAATAAACAAAATGTATGAATCATAAATGTTTCAATAAGAAGAGATTAAATCAAGCGTATAAATTAGGATTCGTTACATAAGTTGATTATCTTAATGTTCGAGTTTAGATTATACATACATGGTATGTTTACCTCTATCCAAATTGTAGAGTAAACACAATATAGTTTGTAATGGATAGACATACAAACATGGAAAGTGACAACATGTGCGTGCGTGCGTGCGTGTGTGTTGGTACTACATGAGTAAGAGTGTTTTCTACGGGATGGAGTTGCCGACCCTATGTCTAACCCTACACTCCTTTATTTGGGATTAGGACTGGAAGTAGTCTTAGAAGAGTTATTGGAGGAATTACATAATAAGTAAAAGAGTGAGAATGATATTAAAATTTAATTTTTCCATGTTAATATATGGGTGAGTGAAACTGACAACTAATGTAAACACAATTTATTTATGTATGTAACGTTTATTTGTCTGTTTTGTGGTTGTTGTGGTTGCTGCTGCTGTTGTTATTTTAACTACTCACGCCATTATGAATAGGTTAGTAGAATTAATTTGATAAACAATGTGTAATAAACTACTGAAATATTGTTTGACAAGTTGATTACTCACTAAGATCACTTTCTGTGTATGGGTGTGTGTGTGTGTATATATACAAACAATAACAGACAAAAGATAACCTTGTTTTAACTAAGCTTTATTCTAGTTGTTATAAGCAAAGATGGATAGTAGCTAGCAGTGGAATCAAGGATGCGCGCCACTTCGTCCTATTTCGGACTCGTCAACTGAATGTACGTGTATTTCAGAGCTGATGTTCATTCTGGGACTCAAACCCAGTACCTTTCGCTTCAAACGCCATCACGTTATCCACTTAGCTACTGAGTCCTGATAAGCACTTGCTTGTGCAATGGGGTGAAGTTGAAATTTACTTAGTATTGTTTGTTTGAATCTTCCCATTGATGTTTAGGACTACAACTGGTCAGTCTCTAATTGGCATATGTGCATACTGTGTGTATTGCTTCGATACAGCCTTAATTCACAAGTATTGTAAGCAAAGATGGATAGTGACTAGCAGTGGAATCAAGGATGAGAGTTTCGTCCTATATGGGACTCGTCAGCTGGATGTACCTGCATCTCATAGTTGATGTTCATTCTGGGATTCGAACCCAGTACCTTTCGCTTCAAATGCCATCGCATTATCCACTTAGCTACTGATTCCTAGTAGCCACATCCTTGTGCAATGGTTTGCTTGTGAATTAAGGCTATATCGAGGCAATACGCACAGTATGCACATATTCTAATAAAAGACTGACCAGTTTCAATCCTAAACATTAATGGGAAGATTAAAACAAACAATACCAAGTGAATTTATTCTAGTTGGTATGTTTGATCATGGTATATCTATATAGTTTAAGAAACTGAATTTGAATTAATATTGCTTAATCGCTACAGTTAGAAACAGTACTACTGAGTTATTTTAGTCCACAACTGAATTATCTAAAGATTAAGTTATCAACATTAAGTTGTTCATTGTACAATAAGTAATCTTCAAATTATATCATTATTATAGAGAAACGAGCTTACGGAATTCCATTGTTAGAAATAATCTATTTGTTCTGTGAAAATATATGTCAGAATGACTACATGAAGGTAGTCAGCACAAGGTATACATATATATTGAAAAGACTGATCAAAGTTTAGTCAATAATATCAAAAACTGCATAATTCAAACCAATACATTTATATAACTTCATACTTGCTGAATAAGCTAGATGCTGTTTGATCTCATAAACTTAGTGAATAATGTGTTGGGAATCTGAAGTGAAAGGTAGCGACTTCGAGATTCAATGCGAATAACAACACTGGAAAACGAGTACATCCGAATGACAAGTCTCAAATAGAACGAAACGGATGTCCTAGACACAATCCATCTGTTCGATAAAAAAACTTAAAATTTTCTAGAACTCATAATTTATTCTTCTTGATCACTTTTACAATGTGGCTGTTGGACCGAGTAACTTCATCTTGAGATGGAACAGAGCATACTGCGATTTCTTAGTAAACGTCGTTGAAGAGTCTCACGCTTGAACGAAATAGTTGTTATTTTAATTCTCGCTCATTTGAGGAATCCAATAGGGATTCCTTGACTATAATCTATGTGTAAGGATGCGAGTGAATATTAGTGAACTGACTAAAATGTGTATGAGATTATTTTCGATTTTCACCGATTATCCAGCTTAGATAGTTTGTGAAGACTTACAAATTTTCATATTTTGCAATATGTACTAACGTCAGTTAAACAACCATTAGAAGCCAAACGCCACTGGGCATATCGTTTGTCGTTGTACGGGACTATTCAGCAGCGCACATCCACCAGTATGTCGCAGTCACCCACTCGGGAGATGGTTCCACGATATTGTGAATCAATTAAAGTTAGACATACAGACGACTTGATACTGACTTAGTGCCTTAAAGGGTAAGAGGTCACTATGAAACCTAAAAATCCTAAGTTCGGTGTCAGCTAGGGTCTAAATGCACAGTATTGAAGAGTTCTATAGTGGGAAGAAACAGTTGCCCAATAGTTTATGGTTTTCAGTAGTTGCCGAACTTAGGTCAGTACTTGATGTTAGCTACAAGGTCCTCTAACTAATGAATAGATCTGCATGAATAGAATTCACAGAAATATATTATCTTCAATAATTTAATGTGATGGGAGTTTTGTGTCGTTGAATTACAGATTGTTCGAAATGCATTGCTTTTTGAGAAATTACGTACTTCAGATTCAGTGTATACTTTTGTAGGAAAGGCTGATTTTCGTGATAGAATAAAACATCCATTTTGTGCCAGTGTAAGATTATTCTATAAGTGCGTAATGTGGATGACATCATATGAAGACTATTTTAACAGTTTTTCTTGATGATCAACAAATACAATTCATAGTTGAAATCATGACTCAATTGAAGCTAGACCACCGTCAAAAACCTGGAAGCACTGGACGGCCAACTCGTCCTATTATGGGACTCCTCAGAAGTGCGCATACACGATTCCGCACTCGCGAGATTCGAACCCACGACCTAACAGTCTCGCGCCAGAGCCCTTAACCAATAGACCACTGAGCCGGTCGGCATCCAACGGTGTTAATGTATAAATTCAACCAATCCACGAAATTGAGCAACCGTTCACCAATTGTCTTCAGTGAGTTGTTGTCTCACAACAGACGTGGTTGAACTCTACTGGTCACTGCTTCACACTAGAACTCCAGGAAATATCTCTTGAAGACAGTCACTAGTGAGCATATGATTATAGATCAGAAGTGTTTTTGTGGAGATTTCAGTATTTTCATAGTTGAAATCATGAGTCAATTGAAGCTAGACAACCATGGAAAACCTGAAAGCACTGAACGACCGTTTTGTCCTATAATGAGACTTCTCAGCAGTGCACATCCACGATCCAGTTTCGCGAGATTCGAACCCAGGACCTACAACTCAGATTCTGTCTTTTCAGACAAATAAAAAAGAACAAACCTACAAAATGATAAAAGAAATACATATTAGATCTTCATTGATATGATCGTCGAATTCTTAACTCATTCACACTTAATGTTTATACTGTTGTAGAATGAAGAGTTAATTCTATCATATTACTTCCTAGCAGATCATTTTCTGATCGATTACAGTTTACATTACGAAATTATCCCAGCTAGGCAACCAGTGTAAACCAAAACAGTATTGAAAAGCTGTTTCTTTCAGTAACGGGACTATTCGACAGTGGGGATTAAATCAAGGAACTTCAGGTTCTACTGAGAGTATATTATCTTTGGACGACTAAATTACCTCAATGATTTTCAACTGTTATCTAGCTAAGGTCATTGTGTGATATAAACTATAGAATTCAACATTCTCCTCAAATCCCTTACATTGTTATTCTAAGTATATTCTATTTGTATAAAAATGAGATGAATGTACAGTAAGAACTAATTCTTCACTCGTAAAATATGGAAAGAAACTAAGAAATTCGAACCATTATAGGAGCTCACATACAATTGAGTTTGTTTAGATCTAACTTGGCTAAGCCCTTTTGTTGACTTATTTAACGGACAGCCATTTGTACAGCAACAATCTATCTATACTATTGTACCTTTATTATGTACGCTTGAGTATTGCTTACTGCCTACTCATATATTCATTCTACTAGCCTAACTATTAACCACTTAATTGATTTGATGATTCATGCTTTTCCATTTGTATATATATGTACATCTTAATCCTATTCACTGCATTGCACTCGCTCATTCGACTCTCACGTTCACTCGCCTGCTTTACGGCACTGATCTTTCATGCTTGCTTAACGTGCCTTTAATTTTGGGATATATGTGTGTGGTCCAATAATAAACTCAATCAACCCTTCGTATCCGCCTTCTGATTTATACACCGTTAGGACGTTATCAAGTAACGGTTATCAGAACGAACAATATACGAAGTTTAGGGATAATGTTGAATATCGATCGTCACACCATGTTTCTTAAGTACAAATAAATTTATTCATATAATGTAATCAACTATGTCAAGTTGCACCATCTTTTAGTGATACTTTCTTTGCACTTCCATGAAGATATGTATATTGACATACAGGGGATTTGTGGAGATAGAAGAATTTTCATATTTTAAAACACAAACTGATCTTAACTAGACAACCATTGAAAACATGGAAGCACTGGATGACCATTTTTGTGAGACTCCTCGTCAGTGTGTAGCCACAACCTCACGATCTCAAACCAAGTACCTTCGATATTGAGCACGAACGTTTAACCACTGTAACAGTGATGGCAATAATGTCTAACTTTGATTAATCCATGACATTGTGAAATCCTCATCCACTACCTAGAGTGAATAACTGTCTCACACTCCATACGGATTTAACTCCACTGGTCACAATATTTCACTAGAACTTTAGGAGTTAAGTTTTGAAGCTAGTCACTAGTGTGTACATGATATGTATATATGTGTAGATGGCGTCGGGTCTTGATGGACTATGATCACCGCTACAATACGATTACGCGCCCAGAAACGACTTGGTCCCTTTGATAACTCGCAAACCAGAAGACTGTAACTGGTCCAGATAGAGTATATTTATTGGCGATCTCGTGGTATCGAAAGAATACCGAGATGTGCCAACGAGTACAGGCAAAATGGGTAGAGCGTAAGAAAGTTCAAACCAAACAAGGCAGATAGCGGAATAAGAAGTGAGTTTGATACAGTTAAACAAATACAGTAAAACAATCGCTAGTACAAATGGTTATAATAATAATAATTGTTTCTTCTATTCCAATCGTGTTCTCGTTGAGACAAGCCGGTCACTACATATGTATATATGGTACACATATTTGTGTAGTAAGACGGAGGCTTAGTACATTTTATAGGTAATTTCCACTATGAACTCAGGTCATCAGGTGATCTATTCAAATGGTCAAACTAAAAAAGAAACAACTTTTTCATCTTCAAATTAGGTAGAAACCTACCACAATACGGGAAATCAAATTCAAGACGACATGTAGATTCAATCAAGCCAACTGTAAACATAATAACCTTACAGTAACTTTTGTTAGGTATCACACTTCATATATGTCTTTAATTACTTATATATATGCGTGTGGTAAATCATTTAAACAAAATATACATTTCCTTTGATTTGGGTTTGTTCTCTAAGCTGGATAGTTTGGTCGTGGAGCTTTCATCATCCTTCTGAACGAAAAATCACCCACCTAAGCTACAAATCTCCTCCACCATACATTTCATTTGCTAACATATATCAATAACATATGATGTATATATATATATATTATTTTTTTTCCCGCTTTTGATTGACCCCTAAACCAGGTCAATAGAACAAACGAACAAAAAATAATAGGTCAAAGAAGGGAACTAACATTGACTGTATGATTCCTGGAAGAGGATAACAATAGGAGTGTATATATATTCATATGTATTGTGTATGTATCAGTCTGTTTTGTGTATATTCCTTTAAAGACAGACAGATAAAGAGATAGTTATTGAAGTAATGGATTGTAGGGCGAAATGATTTGACTCAAGATTCATACTACGATTATCAGTATTATTGTTATTATTTCAACAAGATTAATGATTGTTTACAGAAAGGAAGTGTTAACAGTGAAGGAATGGATGAAGCAAGAAACAAGTAAGAATGAATGTTAAAAGAGGGAGGTGAGAAGAACCGCAGTGAAATGTTCAACTTATGCTTCATCGTTTATTATTGTAGATTCCATTGTTATTATATCTTATCTTTCACATATACACTAGACATAGAAGACATTGTTTATTCTATTTTGTAGTGTACTATAATCTTTCATAGTCTACATATCTTTTTTCATTTAATGACAGTTTTGACAGGAATGATAAATAGATGCTTTTTTATTTCAGTAATATACTATAATTATCAGAAGGGGATTTTGTGAAGATTTCAGCATTTTCATAGTTGAAAGCGTGAGTCAATTGAAGCTAGATGACCATGGAAAACCTGGAAGCATTGGACGGCTGTTTCGTCCCACTGTGGGACTCCTAAGTGTCAGTGCGCATCCACGATCCCGCACTTGCGAGATTCGAACCCAGGACCCACTTGTGTCGAGGCCAGAGTACTTGACCGATAGACCACTGAATCAGCCGGCATCCAACGGTGTTAATGTCGGACGAAACGGCCGTCCAGTGCTTCCAGGTTTTTCATGGTGGTCAAGCTTCAGTTGACTCATGCTTTCAACTATGAAAATATATTATAAGTAAGGAAGAAAAAAACATCTTTGGAAATTAATTTATCTTCATAGAGTGTTAACCGAGACTGTAGCTAGTGGAATCCAATCTGTGTTAAGTGAATATAGTTATCCATCTCAGACAATGGATGAAATATTATGCAAGATCATAGATCAATTGAAGTTAGACATTAACATTGTTGGATTCCGGTCAAGTAGTCTAGAAGTTAAGCGTATGCGCACGAGACCGAAAAACCTGGGTTGGAGTTCGTTATGAGGCATCTTGGATGCTCACTGCTGAATAGTCTCATACTAGTTCTAAACGATCGTCCAGTGCCTCCAGATTCTCAATGGTGGTCTTGCTTAGATGGACTCATGAATTCAAATATTAGCAATTTGTTGAGTGAATAAATTCTATGGTAGTTGTGTGGATATGTAATTTACGCTATGCTAACTGAGTAATAATCACCAGCGTCATGTTTGTTTAGTCATTTAGTGATGCTGACCGAATTCTAACTACGATATCGTAAACATGGTCAGTAGTTTGAGTGACTCGGCATCATGTGTAATATGTTTTGAAGGTATTCAGAGTGTAACTCTGGCCCTAGATTTTAGGCTGGTTAGCATTTGCAAGCAAGATTCACCAGGAATTTTGAGGGACGAAACACGCGTCTTGGATCATACTGCTAGCTATTATCCATCTTTGCTATTAATGCTTGTGAATTAAGGCTATATAGAAGTATGTTTTCAGTCAGTAGCTGTATTAAACAATCTTACAATTAGTGGTGAACAGTCTACAACATACAAAACATAATAGAATCATCATTATCTGAGACGTCATAAAATCATCTAGGATCATTTACGCTTAAAACTAAAATTAACGGTCGATCAAGTCGAACAATTTCCATATAAGTGTATGTAAACTGTTAAGTGCTCTGGCACCAGACTGGTAGGTCCTAGGTCCGAATCTCGCGGGTGCAGGATCGTGGATTCGCACTGCCGAGGAGTCCCATAATGGGACGAAACGACCGTCCAGTGCTTCCAGTTTTTCCATGGTGTTCTATCTTCAATTGACTATGAAAATACTGAAATCTCCACAAAACCCCTTCTGATTTGATCTTTAAAGATGATTTAAATAAAGAATAATTATGTATTCAATGTTGAAAGGCATAGTATGTAGGATCTGTCAAGTCAATAGTACAGATTTTGTTCGTCAATGGAATTTACTGATAGTTGTTTTAATGATGTAAATCAATTATGTCATATATGAAGTTGATTAAACGATTCCTCAACTAAGTGTAACAATTCAAAACATTGGATAGTTTAGTAGTTTCTTGATCCAGTCCTCTGCTCACCAACAGAGGAGTTAAATCATGGTAAAACAATTAATTTAATCAGGTTTTCAGTTCATTTTAAGATATACGACAATTAAGGAACTACTAAACTGTTTTAATAAGAACGGTTCTATTGTAAACTGGATAATAGCAGCTGTCAAACAACTCTTCAACAATTAACTGGTAGTACAGGAATAAGACCAAATGTAGAAAAAAATTGGTATTCAAGCAGAATTTTTTTTAGAATGGTACAACTTAGTATGCATAGTCACAGAGGAACAACCTTCAAGGATGCAGAAAATTAGAGAACTAGCAGTAGTGAAAACCAACCAGAAAAGAGAAAAGGTTGTAGATCACCAACGTAGATGATCTGTGTTGAATGATCGGAGGGCCTCCTCGAGTTAGATAGGAATGCTGTAATCAACAGCTAACTTCGGGGTCACATCTAGCAGTCAGCACCTAAGGTGGATTATCCCTTCATCATATCAAGGAATTATGGCTGCTTCGATGACTGTATAACACAAAGGATGTTATTACAGAAATGTATGAGTAAAAGTAGGTACAATGGAGAGATTGAGACCACCACCACATGGACTAGTCCTTGGCGTGCAACTAATTGATCCGCGTTAGTTGTCCTTAGCCTCGACGGGGATTGATGAACTGTTCGATGTTCAGTAACTCAACTGATGGGTGATTTGGCTAGGTCTCAGTGACATTTCACTGGCCCTACAAAGTTGTGCGAAAAATGTGATTTAAAAAGAAGTAATTCTTTGTTACCGTTACTAGTTAAACTCTATCACTGTTAATAAAAAGCGAGCTACTCCTGTGACCACCTTAGCAAAATGAAACCTAGAAACTCTATTGTAACTCAAACTGATAATCATAACTTGTGAAATTACATGGATAATCATAGAAAAACTATAACACCTTTCTAAGGATCAACTACTAAGGTGATTGGGGGTATCGGATTAAATTCGGGTAGAATATTAAATTTTCTAATTGTTTTGAGTAAAATATATATGAACTGAAGATATTAATAACTTTTAAGTGTAGATATATTGTACAGTTCATTTCAATAATTGAACGTCGACCATACAGTGATCGTTGTAGGCCAAGCAGTTTAGTGCAAATCTCATGCTAACGGAAGGCCACATGGAAGCGAAAAGTCTAATATATATGTATATATGCTACAGCCTCAGCAGCAGTAGGTCTCAACATAGACGAAAGGAAAAGCTTGACTCTCCGACACAACACAACATGCATCAATCATATCACACTTCACGGAGAAGCTTTGAAAGATGAAAAAGTCTACATATCTGGGCAGTATCATTGATGAACACGGTGGATCTGACGCAGATGTGAAGGCGCGAATCGACAAAGCAAGAACAGCATATCTACAACTGAAGAACATCTAGAACTTAAAACAGCTGTCTCTCACCCAACACCAAGATCAGACTTTTCAATTCAAATGTCACGACACTTCTACTGTATGGGGTGGAAACCTGAGGAAATCATCAAACTGTGTCGCAAGACAAGCCCCCACATGGAATCCTGAAGGCCAAAGGAGACCAAAGAACACATTACGCCGAGAAATGGAGATAGGCGTGAGACGAATGAACAACAAGTAAATAGAACTAGAAAGGAAGGCCCAGGACAGAGTGGGTTGTGGAATGCTGGTGGATGGCCTACACTCCATTGGGGATAACAGGAGTAAGTAATTTAATTATTCATATTTTGTCATAAAGCTTGCTATCTATTCTCAGTTTTCTCACTTTTTTCTCATAATAGGTTTCATCAAAAGTTAGGTTGTCTACTCAAAATACTCAACATTCACTAGCCGGATACCATCAGAAACAGCCTTCTGTGGGTGAGGACAAAACAGCTCTCAGCTGAAGAGGAAATTAGGAAAAGAAGTTGGAACTGGATAGGACATACACTTAGGAAATCGCCAAACTGTATCATCAGGTAAGCCCTAACTTAAACTCGTGAAGGGAAGTGGAAAAGAGGAAGGTCAAAGAACACATTACTCTGAGAAATAGGAGCAGATGTGCATAGGATGAATGTTAACTGGAAATAAGTGGATAGGATTGCCTAGGTCAGGGTTGGATGGAGAATACTGGTGTGCAGCCTATGCTCCTCCACGAGGGGTAACAGGCGTAATTAAGTAAGTAAAAGTGTAGTATCCCAAAATACTCAATGTCCGTTGACTGGATACTATCAGTAACAACCTACCATGACAAAGAACTAACCAACTTCTTGCTGAAGAGGAAATTAGGAAAAGACGTCAGAGGTGGATAGGGCATGCATTATGGAAATCATTATACTGAATCATGAGGCAATCGCTAAATTGGAATCCTGAAGGGAAAAGGAACAGAAGAAGACCAAAGAACACACTACTTCAGTAATTAGAGGTAGGCATCAGTAGAATGAATAAGAATTGGAAACAACTGGAAAGAAGAGCCCAGGACAGACTTACATGAAGAATCTTTGTCGGCGGCCTGTGCTTCACTAGGAGTAACAAAAGTAAGTAAAGGTGTGTGTCATACTACTAATTTACAAAACTCATATTGTAAATTCTTCCGATTCAATATTTGTCTAACTTTTTGATCTATATGACCATGCATATGGTGAATTTATTTATATCATTCCAATGTTTATGATAATCCAATTAATTCAACACAGACATTATCCTTTATTTATTGTTAAAAAATATACTACTTGTACTTACGTTAGTAGCTAAATTATGTTAATAAAATTAATTAAACCGTCATTTGCTTCTCTGACTCATTGATGCCACAGCTAAATTATGTGGTAAAAATAATTCACATGAAAAAAGAAATGGGTGAATAGGTCCAGTTGTTTATAAATGAAGTTATACAAGTATAGAAAACATTTATATATGTATATAAAATAATATATGCCGTTGTTTATGTTTACACAATCTAGACAATTTCAGTAGTATAAACAAAACATATATTTTAAATATAAATCCATAAACTTATTGAAATTCACTATTATTATTACGATTATTAAGTTAAAATGATTCATAAAAGATTGATTGGTCATAATAATCATTAAAGAAAGTGGATAACATAGCAGAATATGGAACCCAAATGCCCGGGTACGGACGAGAGTGGGAAGACTCCGCTCTCCCTCTCCAAATGCTCTCACATGACCACGAGTATATAGCTTCAGTCAGGGAAGTCCTACTCACTGCCTTCTCGTAGCATTACTGTTGTTTACAAAATGGAGAGGACGAAAAGTGAATGTTCGGGGCTTTGACCGGGTTAGTGGATATCTAGAATTCTCCTAGGGGAGTTGGAAAACCCCGATTCCAAACCAATGGTGTACATGCGCTCCAATATCCTGAGGGCGTATGAATCAAACGTTGGTCACCAGCTACCATGGGACTGCGTCTTCTTACGATGCTCCACTGCCTCGTGGATCAGACATTTAGGTGAAAGGCTCCGGGTGTGGCCTCCTAAGAATACTACCTGCTTAGGTTTGGGCACCTGGGCAGTATCACAGCCCTCACACAAATCAAATGAGATTTGTGTGGCGCATATATATCTGGTGCCCGCTTGTACCAATATTTATGTGTTTCAATAAATAACCAGAATATGCATATTCAATGTACAAAATATAGGCTAAGAAAATGAGAGGGAAAGTCAAAGATTTACTGAGAATAAACGGAAGCAAAGTGTAATGAGGTTCATTTTTATGTTTAAATTACAAGAATATTTTTCGGAAATATAAACAAGTAAACAATTCTACTTAATTCATGACAGTAGTTTTACTCGGAGATGGACTGTTTAGCCTCTACATCAGTAGTCGTCAACATACACAAAGGAAAAAGTAAGATTCTCAATTACAACCCAGAGAACACCGACCCAATTACAGCTGATGAAGAAACTCTGGAAGAGGTGGGATCTTTTATGTACCTCGGAAGCGTCATCGATGAACAAGGAGGATTGGTAAAATTCAAAGACGCGAAGAGGAGAATAGATAGTCTTTCAGTGCAGAATTACCAAGCCGTTCGCAAAAGAAACAATGATGAAATTGCTTAAAAAATAACACCCTCATCCAAGAACTGATTTTCTATAATCTACGAAAGTTCTACTAAAAATGGTTGATAAATCTACGGCTTATATGCAAGCCAGTCACAATAACCGACTACATAACAACGACTTAGGTTAATCCGACATTCTAGATCATACAGAAACTATATACAGCGTGAAAGACATATGGTAAAGCTAAGAAGAAGACACAACAGATTACAGTAATCCGGATCCTTATTCAAGCTATGGCGGTTGTAAAATCTGTACTTTATGCTTGATTTCTCGCTGATTATAATTTTCAAATATAACGCATTCATTTATGCTCATTTAGTTCTACCTATCTATTACACTATTATACTATTTCAGGGATTCCTAGTTAATACAGTAATTGTATTGTAACATTGTTGGCAAATGCAGACTACTTGGTTGGGGTCCGCGTGACTATCGTAACCAATGGTTGGACACTCTAGGTGATATGGCTCAGAATCGATCACAATAGCGCAGGTGTATACACTCTTTATCTTCCCTTAAACCTTGAGATTAAAATTGCTTCATATCTGTCTTCTTTCCTATACTATATCCTTATATACAACCTATCTTTTATATATTACCACCACTAAATCAACTACTTCCATGAATTTGGTGTTCATCTTGTTGTGCTAATGAGGTATGGCAATTTGGACAGATGCATAAATGTGCCTAGTCCTACGTTATAGCTGACTGAATACAATAATTCGAATACTTCTAATTATCATGAATTGTCATGACAACCATACTATTATTATTATTATTATTATTATTATTATTAGTAGTAGTAGTAGTAGTAGTAGTAGTTATCTATATAAATGTTTCTAATCATTATAAATTGAACTGTTTGTTATGAATATATCACTCAAGCTTCAAGCTTCTATTATTCATTTTATGGTAAACTGTCAAATGATTGAATCTGTGTCAACAATGTAATTTATTCTACTTATACATGAGTGTGTGTGTGTGTGTACATATGAGTGAATGCTTCAAATTGATTAGAAAAGATCTTCTAACCATCTATACGGTAGAATGTTTACCTAACTGTTAATCTTGATTGATATCATGAGTACTTTCTACTGGAACGTTCCATCATAGGACAAAGTAAACATTCAGTGACTTCCAATTCTCAAGAAGACTGTACATGAGATCAACCTCTGTTGATTATTAGCCTTAACAATAACTAAATGAATGTGTTATGATCTTTAAATAAAACATACTACTAATAAGAAAATTATTAGTATATACAAGCTTATACGAAAATATCAAGAATGTTCACGTGGGTGTATCTACGTATATATATATGAGTTGAACTGAGCGTTACATCCAATGTGTAGCCCCATTTAAATGAAGTGAATTGAAAATGCTATGAAAGAAAACTTGAAATCAACTCAGCGGAATGATGTCTAATTGTAAGTACAATGGTTTTCATATTTATATCTATTATGTGTATAAGATTTATGAAGGTATATTACTTACTTACTTAATTACTTACTTACTTACTTACGCCTGTTACTCCCAATGGAGCATAGGCCGCCGACCAGCATTCTATAACCCACTCTGTCCTGGGCCTTCTTTTCTAATGAAGGTATATTAATCAGGTTATTTTCATCTAAACTGTAATCGTCGGTATACTAGATATCATTATAATGCATGGATTTATGATATCAGGTGGCTGGGGGTAGTTGATAGAATACCTTGAATCTAGGTTTTGTGCTACTTGGTAATTATCAGAAAGGTAGACTTGTAATCTTGAGGAAGATAGCGGATCCGATTTCGTGTCCTCCAGCTTCAGTCTGAAATGTTATTGAGGCCTCAACTAACTTCCTATAGGACTGAGATGTATTTACAATTGGACTGATCATTCAATAATAATCAGTGTCATATTTATTTAATCCTTTAATTGTGATCGAATTCTAGTAATCAGATTTGTATGTTATTAGTCTAAATGACCTGACATGTTGTGCACTATCTCTGTATTACAATTCAATCGACAGAATTCGATTATCACTAGGAAACTAGATATAAATAACATTGATCTATACTCAGTAATCAATCACTTATAAAATTCATGAAGGTGTTCTCTGATCTGTAAATTATATTGTTATCCTGATCAGTGCTAAAGATTAGATAAACACGACACTGATCAAAATTTATCAGTCAACAACAAAAACCAGTACTAGTGATCAGGATAGTTCTACATTGATGTTTCTAATTATGATACTGGATTACATGCTTTCGAATCCGATATGATGTATAAATTTTAGATCAGAATGGGTTTTGTGGAGAATTTAGTATTTTCATAGTTGAAATCATGAATCAATTGAAGCTAGACAACCATGGAAAACCTGGAAGCACTGGACGGCCATTTCGTCCTATAATGGGACTCCTCAGAGGTGTGCATCCACGATCCCGCACTCGCAAGACTCGAACCCAGGACCTACCAGTCTCGCGCCAGAGAACTTGATCGATCGAACACTGAGCCGGCATCCAACGGTGTTAATGTATAATTTTTCCTAAGATTCCAAATATTCTTACACTAATAGATAACAGATCGTACAAAACCTAGATAAAATAGGTTTTTGTGATGACTATCAACGACCACTTTAACGTCTATAAATTGCCATATATAAATAACTTATGACAGTAAGTTTATTACAGTCGAAGTACGGATATTGTTACAGTTACTATTACAACTTCCTATGCTCGAGTATCTTATATACAAAGTCTAACGGTGATGAAATCGTAAACAATCGCCTTAGATTTGACAACTAATGAAGAGTTAGGTTAAGTGTAGTATCAACAAAGCGCTATCCAAAATTGTACAATTTTCATAGATCACGTAAACATTAGAGAGGAAACCCAGAGGTTACTGATTTCAATTCCTCAGATAATCTAATTCTCTTCGAGTTTAAGTTATCATCCGTCTACATTTATTAGATAAAGTCCTATCATATAGTTTACATCATGAAATGACTTCACTTAGAAAACCAAAGAAAACGATTAAGCACTGGAAATGCATTTCATCATAGTATGGTACTCCTAAAGAGTACTCATTCACCATCACATAAAAAAAATCAAATTCAGGGTCTCCAGGTATCTCGAAGAACGTGTAACCATTAGATCATTAAGTCTTCATTTTTAATGATTGTCTAGGATCATTTTGTAACCCAAACTATAAAATCCAACAATCTCCTCAAACCTCCTACTCTAGTGAAACATTACGTTTCAGAAGTTTTAATGAGTAAGACAAAATAAAGAAATTGTTACTGATTTTAATGTGTTTTTTTCACAATTGATTGATCACTGGGTGGTGATCAATGTCATGTGTGTCAAGTCCATCTTAGTGCAGATCGAGTGCTATCGATCAAGTTGCGATGTGGCCACTAGTCTAGGTGGCTCGACACTGTGTGCACTATGTTGAGATAAGATGGTGGTTGGAGGTGGTCAACAGGGAGCACCAGTTCCCTCAAGATTACAGGTACACCTTGCTGACGAGTGCCAAGTAGTACGAAACCCGAGTCCAGGGTTTCCTGTTGACCACCTCTAAGCACCATCTTAATGTGTTTTTTTTTCCTAGTACATGAGTTGTTATGCTATCCTGCCATTATTTTTGACACGGATAATACTAACTGGTTAACTCTATAAACTTCTCCATATTATTATTTGTTGTGTTGGAGTAACCTTTATGAAAATCTAGATGTTTACAGTACAGTTTTCATTATTGGTGAATGGTAACAGTAGATTGTATTTTACTATTAAGGTGATCTTTTGCAAGTAAATTATGAAATGCTTGACATATTTCATGTACTATATTCATGGTTCATATAAACTAATGAATTACAGATCTGTATCCCAAACTTTGTGGCACAAACATACTTAGGGGCTTCATTTAGTATTGTTTGTTTGGATCTTCTCATTGATGTTTTTAGGACTGCAACTGGTCAGTCTCTAATTGGCATATGTGCATACTGTGCGTATTACCTCGATATCACCTTAATTCACAAGCATGGTAAGCAAAGATGGATAGTGGTTAGCAGTGGAATCCAGGACGCGCGCTTCGTTCTATTTGGGAACTCGTCAGCTGGATGTACCTGCATCTCAGAGTTGATGTTCACTCTGAGACTCGAACTCAGTACCGTCTGCTTCAAACGCTATCACGTTATCTACTTAGCTACTGATTCCTGATAGTCACTTGCTTATGCAATAGGGTGAAGTTTAAATTCACTTGGTATAACTATTATTTATGACTTGTTTGGGTTTTTCTTATCTTCTTATCGAACTTTCTACAATAGGTTTCAATACTAAATCAATTTATTGTCGAAATATTAAAAAATTCAATGGAATAATTATAATTTTTCTATTTGGTATCATAATTGGTCGATGGATTAGTCAACCGGAAGATAAATTTCAAAGAAATAATGATCCAAGAAAAAATAATTTTATATTCATAGGTGGACATGAAAGTAGCGGTAAGTGGAGACTGTATTGATTGTTTTATACAGTTTATATGATTTGTTATTGGAATCCAACCTGTTAATGTTCATTTTTAGGGATCTTAGCCCTGTACTAAACCAATGACACGTTGATCAATTCTAGAAACCTTGAGTCAACCGTAGATTCGTATTAGTCCTCGATATAGTTACTTTTCCCCCAGCCATGAATGTTGACTTCAGAACATAATATTCACCTTCACTGTATGAATAATATATGTTTCTGATATATATAGTTTATATGCAAACAGACTAGACCGTCATCTTATCTCAACATAGTGCACGCGGTGTCGAGTCACCTAGACTAGTGGCCACATCGCAACTTGATCGATAGCATTCGATCAGCACTAAGAAGGACATGACACGCATGACATTGATCACCACCCAGTGATTAATCAATTGTGATAAAATGGAAGATAATAATTATACATGATCAAGCCAAAATTAGCTGTGAATATGGAAGACTCCGACTTATAAATTGGGAATAAATTAAGAATGGTAAGTCGTATAATAGTAGTTAATAGGCCAAATGAAAGCTTGTAATAAATAGATACGAATATATGTATAGTCTAGTTACTTAATAACTATCCAATAAGAATGTATCTAATAATAGTCCATAAATAATTTGTAGATGGCGTTGAGTCTCGATCACCACTACAATAGGATTACGCGCCCGAAAACGACTTGGTTCCTTTGATAACTCGCAAACCAGAAGGCTTTAATTAGTTCCGATAAAGTATATTTATTGGCGATTTCGTGGTATCGAAAGAATACCGAGACGTGCCAACGAGTACATGCAATAAGGGCAGAGTGTAAGAAAGTTCAAACGGACAAAGCGGGCGACTGAACGAAAAGTGATTTTGATACGGTTAAACGACAACGAGTATAGTAAAACAATCACTGGTACAATTGGTTATAATAATAATTGTTTCCATTATACCAATCGCGTTTTCGTCGAGAAAAAGAGGTCACTACAAATTCCTGGAAGTTACCAATAATTTTATCTTCGCACACAACAAAGTATTTGTGAATAGCCGTTTCGTACGAATTTCAAGAAATCTCTTCAACAGAGTATACGCATAAATTATACAAGGGGCTGAACTCAATCCCTTCAGGTTTTTCACTGAGTTAAAATCTAATGATTCACATTCCTAACTTCATTCAGTTTGTGATCAAGTTTGACAATCATACAATGTTTTTTTCAAAGTTGAAATCATGAGTCAATTGAAGCTAGACAACCATGGAAAACCTGGAAGCACTGGACGGCCGTTTCGTCCTATTATGGGACTCCTCAGTGACAGTGCGCATCCACGATCCCACACTCGCGAGATTCCAACCCAGGATCTACCAGTCTCACACCAGAGCACTTAACCGATAGACCATTGAGTCGGCTGGCATCCAACGGTGTTAATGTCTAACTTCAACTAATCCACGAAGTTTGAGCAACCGTTCACTAATTGTCTACGGTGAGTTGTTATCTCACGACGGACCTGGTTTTACTCCACTGGTCACTGCTTCCCGTTAGAACTCGAGTAAATATCTCTTGAAGTCGGTCACTAGTGAGCATATGAATCTCGCGAATCTCGAGAGTGCGGGATCGTGGATGCGCACTGCCACTGAGGAGTCTCATAATAGAACGAAACGGCCGTCGAGTGCTTTCAGGTTTTCCATGGTGGTCTAGCTTCAATTGACTCAGGATTTCAACTATGAAAATACTAAGTTCTCCACAAAATCCCTTCTGATCTATAATCATACAATGTAACCAGAATACATGAATGATTAACTTCGAAATGAATTATTTAGATTCTAATGAAAAACCATGATTGGTTAAGTTTCTTTTTCAAGTCACAGAAGATATTTATTTATACTTGGAGATAATGAAAGATAAAAATCAAAATCAGTTGCGTAGACTTAACTGTATTCATTCTTTAAAATTGACTGATCTGTGAGTAGTGACCAATCTTATGTTTGTCTAGTCATTTAGAACGGATCTGATTCTATTGATCAAATTGTAATGTGGTCACTAGTATAAGTAACTTGACATTACTTACGCTACGTTGAAATGCCAGCAAGAAACCCTGAGACTAGGTTTCGTGTGTGTCTGTGCTCATCAGTTATTCATACCTGAAATCTTGTGGTAATTAGTCCTCTCATTTGTTTGAATAATTGAATAGTAACGTATTAGACTGTGAAGCTGGTTGGTGTGGGTTTAAATCCCATCGGGAATAACAGTTCCATTATTATTAAAGGTACATCTTGTTCATAAGTCCCAATCAGCTTGAAATCAAGATTCAGGTTTTCCTGTAGATACTCTTTAACCACCTAGGATTCATACTTTATGTTCTCTTAAATGTTGCCTTCAAGACCATTCCTAACTTTGAATTCTTCAGTCTTCTTTATGCCATTTCATGCTTTTTTTTTCTCAGATTTAGTCCTCTATATAAATCATATTATTTCTCATTACATTTAACTTCTCATTTTATTAATTTCCCCTTTCAATGTTCTGATTGGCAATGTAGAAAATTAAGTTGAGACACAATCGTGTCACGTTTTCAGATTGAACTGTTTAAATAAATTCTCAACAAATATCTTAACATAGTTCACGCAGTGACGAGTCACCTCGTTTAGTCTCCATATTGCAACTTGATCGATAGCATTCAATCTACACTAAGAAGGACTTGACACCCATGACATTGATCACCACCCAGTGATTAATCAATTATGATTACATCTCAGTCCTACAAAAGGCCGGTCGCCGCCCGGATAGCTCAGTAGTATCGTCTCTAACTGTGAAGCTGGGTGACACAGGATCTAATCCGTCAGGGAGCACCATTTCCTTCAAGATTACAGGTTACACCTTGCTGACGAGTGCCAAGTAGCACGAAACCCGGGTCCAGGGTTTTCTGTTGACCACCTCTAACCACCACCTTAAATAAATTCTCATCTAATATCTTTGTGTTCTTGCTTGTGTTATACGATTAATAGATTCAATTAGTCAGTACCAATGATCTACCTTTACAACAAATGTTGATGTGATTTAAAGGTTAGGTAATATAGATTTTTATCCTAGCCAATTATCATGTTCTGGGAAATCAAGGTGGTTCCCAATTCCAAAAGGTCAGCAATCCTTATGGTTACAACAACAATTTACACTATATTATAATGATACCCATTTATGATGCTCATAGCTTCTACTTAACTAAGAAGAATCCAATGTATTATATCCCGTGGAGTTTTATGAATCGTAACTTTGAGAACTATCTATGGAGCAATATGATATGTATATTTCCTATGGTATAGTTGTTGAGTAACTAAATTGTTCATAATCGTAACCATCTTATTATAAGCTTTATATTGATCTATAGACTATTATTATACGATTTACCATTCTTGAGTTATCCCCAGTCTATTGATTACTGCCTCCCACATTCACAGCCATATTTGGTTAAATCTTGTACAAATGTTATTTTCTATTTTATGGTACAATGTGGTCTGTTTGATTGGTATAGAGACTCAGTATGTTTGAAATATAACGATTCATACCTCAGAGAACTGTTATTGGTGTTCTGAACTTTACTGGCTGGGTAAGGCAGAGATCAGGACTGATAAATACTCAAGACTGTTCATACGGCTTTTATGTATCATAACTCTGATCAATAATTCGCTCCTCTCTGATTGGCAGGGATCAGCACGTTCATATATCAAACAGGGCATATACATGCACACACACACACGTTATAACACAATGAATTTATTATATATTCAAAGAAGATTGTTTTAAAAATAGATTTATCCAATAAGTAGTTCTCAAATTGCTTTTCATATATATATCTATACTACTGAAGTTAAATTTTAAATATCCTTTCATTCGAATATATTGAATATTTAAACAAATCAGTCAAATTTGTCATAATTTATGTCATTTTTGACAATATCAAATTGACAAATTGAAAGGGGCGCATATTTAAAAATTTATTCCTCGTGATCTACAATATTGTTACTAAGATACAATGAAATTTTATTCCAAAAAGAAAAATAATTTAAAAATGGAAAGTTTATTAAACATAAAATTGATACATTTAAACAAAATATCGATTGATCAACTAAAAAAAACAAACAAACATTGTAATCAGAAAGGGTTTTGTGAAGATTTCAGTATTTTCATAGTTAAAAGCGTGAATCAATTGAAGCTAAACTATCAAGGAAAACCTGGAAGCACTGGACGGTTGTTTCGTCCTATGATGAGACTCCTTAGCAGTGTGCATCCACGATCTCGTCTCGCAAGATTCGAACCCAGGACCTACCTCGCGAGGTCGTCCAGTACTTCCAGATTTTCCTTGGTGGTCTAGCTTCAATTGACTCACGCTTTCAACTATGAAGATTCAATTACGGGTAACTTCCGAGAACTATTAATGGACTAATTATATATATATATACCTCAAGGTTGACAATAAGCAAAAAGTAGTTTCCTTAGTTATTATAAACTATTTTATCCTGCTTAAACATCTGGGTTACCTGTTCCTGTCATCTAGATATTTCAACAAGTTATCTATTTCCTTGTTTGTTTTAATACATCATTATGGCTACTAATCGCATAACCTATTCAGGTACGTTTCTGAAAAGTGTACAAATTTTCGTTGTACAAGTCACAAAGACCCAATCAGAGATATCTTGGTTGCTGGCAATATGCAGTGAAAAGAATGTACATTATTTAAATGTCGATTGACTGGACGACTGCTAACTTCTAACTGACGATCGCTCAATATTTATCGTCAGGATCGATCAAGAAGTAAGAAATAGAAACTTGTTAAAACACATTGACACCGTTAGATGCCGACTCAGTGGTCTAGAGGTTAAGTGCTCTGGTGCGAGACTGGTAGGTCCTGGGTTTGAATCTCGCGAGTGTGGGATCGTGGATGCGCACTGTTGAGGAATCCCATAATAGGACGAAACGGCCGTCCAGTGCTTCCAGGTTTTCCATGGTTGTCTAGATTCAATTGACTCGTAATTTCAACTATGAAAATACTGAAATCTACACTAAACCCCTTCTGATTATAATCATATGCTCACTAGTGACTGACTTCGAGATATATGTCCTGGAGTTCTAGTGGGAAGCAGTGACCAGTGGAGTTCTACCAAGTCTGTTGTGAGATAACAAC
>NC_031496.1:34230921-34232028 GCF_000237925.1 Schistosoma mansoni
ATTGACTATGTTGTTAAGAAGGGTTTGGAAGTCAGAAAGTGTTCCAACATCATGGAATGAGTTGGTAGTCGTACCCATCTTCAAAAAAGGTTCACGTTGTTCCTGTATCTAGGTAGCTATATAAGTGCTGGTGGTGGCGCGAGTGATGAGATTGATGCACGTATAATGAAAGCCAGAGCGGCTTATGCCAATCTGGACCATCTTTGGCGCCTTCGTGATGTTAGTCTGGTTGTAAAAGGTCGGATCTACAACATGTCTGTGTGACCAGTTTTTCTCTATGCTTGTGAAACCTGGCCTCTCCGAGTTGAGGATGTTAGACGTCTCTCTGTGTTCGATCATCGTTGTCTCCGAAGGATTGCTGACATCCAGTGGCAACACCATGTTAGTAATGCAGAGGTTCGGCATCGTGTGTTCGGGCGCCGAGACGGTAATTCAATTGGTGTCACCATCTTGAAACATCGACTTCGGTGGCTTGGACATGTTTTACGAATGTCGTCCCAGAGAATTCCACGTCGTGCATTATTTGCCGACCCTGGGACTGGTTGGAAAAAGCGGAGAGGAGGTCAGTGTATGACATGGTGTCGTGGCATGAAAGGAAGCTGCAAAGGGCTAGCTTCCGTTGGTCCTTCACGACTCCCTGGTTGGGGTCCGAGAGATGGTGCAACACAGTGGCTAGAGACGTTATCAGATATGGCTCAGAATAGAAGCCAGTGGCGATCCTGCTGCAACCTTCTTTTACTTTCTACATAAAGAATGGTTCTAACTTTCCTAACTGAAAGAGTCTTCTGGTTGTACATTTCAGTCCGCCTTATCTTTTCATCCCTTCTCTTCCTACTTTCATTATTTTGTGTGGCGCATATGTACCTGGTGCCCTTTTGTACCAATATATATGTGTTTAAATAAATAAATAATAAATAATGATAAATGACTTATTTTCGTAATTTTACTTTGAAAGTTTGAATTTCTTTGTTTTCGCGCAAAAAGCGCTCTTTTCATCTTCGAATCGTATTTCCCACTTGGAACAATCTTAAACGCTATTGGTTCGTTGTATTTTTTAGTGTGCTATTTTGTAATGCTTCCCAAGGACAATTTTATGCTGTATATATA
>NC_031496.1:34232474-34239033 GCF_000237925.1 Schistosoma mansoni
GTTCGAATCTCGAGAGGTGGGATCGTGGATGTACAACTCTGAGGAGTGCCACAATAGGTCGAAACGACTATCCAATTCTTTCAAGTTTTCCATGATGGTCTAGCTTCAATTGACTAATGAACTCAACTATAAAATCATTAAATATTGATTTATAATTAAATAATATTAAACTGTAATGAAAATTAATTGTAATTAGATGAACTTTAACTTTTAAAAAATTATAATATACATACATGTAGTTAGCTTGAATTATTTTCTCTGGTTAGCGTTTTTTTAGCGAGTTAGTTTTTCTACGAGATAGGGTCGCTAACCCCATGCCCCACCCTCTTCTTCCTTAAGTAAGTATGTAGTTAGCCTAAACATGAGTTGCTTAAAGTTTTTTTTAAAAATTAACATTGATAGAGTTCAAGAAAATCATTTCAGAAATTAATTTAAGTTGGACATCAGACTACTACTGAATTTTAATTCAGTAATATAATTATAATTACCTAAAGTTCTTAATTTTCATAAGATATAGAGTTCGTGGACATTGATTATTGTGAAGCTTTAAACTAGATAAAAACATTTCTTTGATACTCCTTGAATTTTACAGGCACTTAAAAGATTTGATACATTAATTTTAAAAACAATACCGTTCAGCTCCATATGGATTTCAATTATTTAAACTTACTATGTACTAAATTCACTGGCTATCAGGATTCAGTGGTCGAGTGGATAACGCGATGGCGTTTGAAGCGAAAGGTAATGGGTTCGAATCCCAGAGTGAACATCAACTCTGAGATTCAGGTACATCCAGCTGACGAGTCCCAAATAGGACGAAACGCGCGTCCTGTATTCCACTGCCAGCCACTATCCATCTTTGCTTACTATGTACTGTTTATTTCAATGATAATCAAATGCAATCCTGAGTAACTAAAGTTAAATTAAAATTGGATTGATATTTGTATTTGATAGTTCACTTGATGTTAGACGACTGAGTGAAGCTGAAATGAAACCATTCACCTAAGGTTCATGCTTGCTGGTACTCAGTAACAAAATATACCTGTAATCTTGATTCAACTGATACTCTTTATAGGATTTGAACAGCGTAACCGAACTTCACAATTTGAAATGTTGACACTAAGTTATTCGGGCGATAAATAAATCCCTTTAGGACTAAGAGGCTTACAATTGATCCATCAGTGACCAATTTCATGTTTGTCTAGTCATTTAGTGTTGATCAAGTTGCAATATGTTCAGCAGTATAAGTGACATGGTATTACGTGTACTACGTTGGGGTGTTAGATGGTTGGAGGTAGTCAGCAAGAAACCCTGAAACGAAGTTTCGTGTGAGTTGATGCTCATCGGAAAGGCGTACCAGGGATCTTGGGGAAGCTGATGCTCTCTATGGGACGATAGAAAGCCAGGACAATGACACGGTCACTAGTTAGATAATTAATATAATCAGTTCCACTGATCAACACAGTATTAATATTACTGTCTACTGATTTGGTTTACTACTTTGGTTTAGATTCTCTTTATACAAGCTTCTTTTAAATCCATTATTCCATTTTTACTCTCTTTTGTATGCCTGTCTAGAATTCCTTGATATACCTTGGGACCCGATAATTCTAAAACACGAAACTGTTATTCACAAGATTTCTAGCCTAAGTCCGTAAGTGAATAGTTTCTTTTTTCACAAAACAAACAATATTAGCCACAACTAGGTTTTATAACTATGTTCAAAACAATTCATCTGTTACTATGATGGTATACTGACTTTATTTCTTCCAAGTGTTCTACACTACGCAACACTGCGTCAACTAAATTCGTCGATATAACGTCTGATGTTATAAATCTTGGCTAATACAATGCTTTAATCTCATTATAACTCAACACATAAGTATTGGTACAAGGGGACACCAAACAGATATGAATCACATAAATCATTCGATTTGTGTGAGGGCTGTAATACTGCCCACGTGCCCAAACCGTAACAAGTGGTTTTCTTGGGGGGGCATACCCGGAGCCTTTGACCCAAAAGTCTAATCCACAAGGCAATGAAGCAACGTAAGGAGATGCAGTCCCATGATAGCCAATGACCAACAATACGTTCATATGTCATTTGTTCCTTCAGGATCATGGAGCCCATGCGCACCATTGGTTTGGAATCAGGGTTTTCCAACTCCCCTAGGTGGATCCTCCGTGTCCACCAACCCGGTTAGAGCGCCGAACATCCGCTTTTCGTCCTCTCAATTCCGCAAACAACAGTGATGCCACGACAAGGCAGTGAGTAGGACTTTCCTGGAAGTGATTGTATGCACGTGGCCATGTGAGAGCATTTCGAGAGGGAGAGTTGACTATCTACACTCTCGGGAGTACCAGGGCACTCATAGGTTACATTTCAGTAATGGACTATAATTTTTCACTTCTGGTATGTCACTGATGGGATCTGTCTCACGTCCGATATAGTTGAATCCCACCAGTCAGTCAAGCTGAAGTTAGAAGTCTTCACTAGTGAGTCTCAACTCGGTTTTCTGAAGTTTTGGCAGATCCAGTCCCCAATGGAGGTGTAGACCACCATGTTGAAGAGAACTATATTAGAACGAGGTAACTGTCCAGTAATCAGTGGTTTTCAATTATAATTCAACTATAATTGTTCCATGATATGCTAAACCTATCTTACATCAACGGATTACTAACTCAAGTTACCCCTAATGAAAATTTAAAATACTCTTTTCAGCAGCAAAATTTCTTACAGTTCTCGAAGTAAAAGCGGAATTTAGTAAATGTTTAAATGATCTATTACAATAACTCTTTTATCGAATAGCAGCTACTCCTAGTTTGATCAAGTGTTTTTTAATGATACGAGTTTCCGTTAACTGGATAATCTATTCAAAAGCTCTACATTGGAACTACTTATAGCCAAGCTAATTATGGTAGTATTAAGTCAATATTAGAAGTTTGCAATTTTTGCCAAAAAGAGATGAATCTAACGAACATTATCCTAAACTAATGACAACATCATAAAATATATGCCACTGACTATGATTCTAAGTTGATTCGATTGCTAATATATCATGAGGATATCAGTTACTCCAAGGCTGCATATATGATTTACAGATGACCACCAACCAACATGAAACCCAGATCATACGTAATTGGTTGTCAATTGCCAACCATCAAGGAAAAATATACCCCAATGTTGATTCAATTAACCAAGTTTCCTACACTACGACTTGATAAATAGGACCCAATCATCATTAAGGGCTAGACAAACATGACACCAATTACTTTCCCTCCTTCATTATTTCACTTTCAGTGAACAAATAGCAACATAATTGTTATCTTATGTGTAGAATGATCAGTAATATAAGATGTGTAAACTGATAATAGACAATTGTTTCTAGATTGTAAGCAGTTGACGAGAATCCATGAAATATATGAATTTACCTTACTCTGCTACGTTGATTGTTCTTACTTCATTCAATTTTATCAGCGAGAAAAATTATATGAAATTTTATCTTTGTTAATATTCGTCATGAATTGGTTTTAGTTGGGGGGGGGGGTACCATTGGAAACTAGAGAGTACTGGAAATTAGTTCCGTTCTAATATGAAATTCTTCAGCACTACTCTACTATGACTATCCTCCGGACAAGAATCGAACCTAAAACCTTTAGATTTGACAACAAACGATTAGTTGTCAGAACCATTTGGTTGGTATCTAATAGTGCTCACTTCCAATTCTAACCAATTCAAGATATAGCAAGACAATCATCCAACGCCAATGGTGACAAATATTTTACTCCCAATATGTCTGAAACCGACAAGTTATTAACATTAATACACCAAACAATTAAGAATCTAGAAATTCTGAGCTTAAGACACATTTTTCTAATGTCTTTAGTAATATTCTGAAAAAGAAAATACCAAGTAAATCCCCAGGTTTACATTGTACTTCCTACAAGTTAAAGTTTGGATAATCAGTTTTGTGTATTAGAAATACCTAAAACTTGAGTTCCTCTATGATTAGCCTCAGAAATATATACATTTCTATCAGTTGTAATTCTATATAGCTTTCAATGAGGTAGTATGAATTTGTAAGATATTTTGCGAAGGTTAAAGGATACTAAGTTTACTGGCTCGATTTTTGACAAGATAAATCACTCCACCTTTAGATAGATAGATAGATAGATAGTAATTATTAAAAATGGAGAAACTCTGGAAGAGGTGGAAACATTCACGTGCCTGAGAAGCAACGTCGATAAACAAGGAGGATCGGATGCAGGTGTAAAGGCGAGGATTGGTAAAGCGAGGGCAGCATTTCTACAACTGAAGAACATATGGAACTCAAAACAACTGTCAACTAACTTCAAAGTGAGAATTTTCAATACGAACGTCAAGACAGTCAGTTCTACTGTACGGAGCTGAAACGTGGAGAACTACTACGGCCATCATCAGGAAGGTACAAGTATTTATAAACAGTTGTCTACGCAAAATACCCAACATTCACTGGCCGGATACTATCAGTAACAGCGTTTTATGGGAGACGACATACCAGCTTCCATTTGAAGAGGAAATTAGGAAAAGACGTTGGAAGTGGATAGGAAATACATTGAAGAAATCACTAAACTGCATCACGAGGCAAGCCGTAACTGGGAATCCGGAAGGGAAGCGGAAAAGAGGTAGGCCAAAGAACACATTATGCCGAGAAATAGAAGCCGACATGAAAAGGATCAATGTTAACTGGAAAGGATTGCCCAAGACAGGGTTGGATGTAGAATGCTGGTGGGCGGCCTATGCTCCACCACGAGGGGTAACAGGCGTAAGTAAGTAATTATTAAAAACACAATACTTTCATGCTTTCTCGTTTGTTTTTTTCTTGGCAACGATTATCAAACTAACACTGGATCATAACGGGAACTTCCTTATACTTAAACATTTATGATAGTTACTAAAACACCATTGATTTTTTTTTCATTTTCCACAAATGTTTACTTAACTTACAGTCGTTTACATTCTTATCTTTTTCTTTTCCCTTAACAACAACAACAAAAAGATACGAAGCAAGTTCGAAACAAGTGATCAATAAAATCCATCGGAATTCCCTATTATCATGGGCAGATAATAAATCAATTCTACCAAGACAATTTATTGAAAAGATACATTTAGAAAGTAAATTATTACATCGACTAGGTTATGCACAATTGAGTTTCCCACCAAATTATTCTTTATTAAAACCACTTCAAGGAAATATATTGAAACAATGATCCAGAACATTCTTTTTTTACTGTTTATCCGAATAATAAAATGTTGAAATAAACAGAAATATCTTCTTCTTCTTTGAATGAACTATACAACAAAGTACTCCTAATTATTGAGATCATATACATGCGTACCAAAAGAAATTAATTATGTTAGATAATTCAGTCAGTGGTCTTGAGTGTTGTTAGAGGTATGAGGGCAGTTATCACTTCCCGGTTGCCCACACCGTGGAATGGTTCTTCTAGAGGTACCTGAAAAGGAAATTGGGTTAGAAGTGGTCTTAATGACCTGAGAGCGTGACCTCAGTGCCCAAGGGACAACTGCTTGAGGTCGGTCACACACGACCTTTTTGTGTTAGCTCCGTACTTGTTGGGACCTTACCGCCGGAGACGGAGGTGGGGTGTAAATAGAACAATTATAGTTTTCTATTGCTAGCAGAACTGTCAAAAATGCATTTGCCAACAATCAAATTTATTAAACTACACTTAAATTCACTAATATACCATCACTAAACAACCGTTGAAAATAAATGGCAACACTTGCACTAACCACTGATAATTTGCCACTGAAGTCTAAAGGTTTCGAGCATTAAGAAAAAGATGAAGTGATGATTATGGCTATAATTCTTCACACAATGAGTTATCTTGTAATTTCTACATTCATTAAATAGACTGAAAGATAGTATGTCACATTAGGATATCGGTAACAGTATGAATGATAACCTGTCTTTGTTAATACATTGAGGCGAATGAGTTACCATGAACATGCATTTTATAACACTTTAGCATTACAGAAATGACGATTGAAAAAATATAAAATCAGGAGCATATCATGTCACATTGTAAAGTACTGTACAAGAAAAGAAGTAGGACAAAGTGTCTTCAATCATCACTATATAATTACATATTTCCACAATACAACTAACTACCAGTGAAAAAATAAAACTATCAAAAGCCATCTCTTAAAACTGCACGCTGAAACGACTTACGAATTCCACCATTAGAGATAAAACTTACTTACACTTTTTACCCCTCATCAAGGAGCATAGGCCACTTACCAGTGGCCTATGTAAGTAATTTGAACCCATCATGTAATTATAATTTTAAATATCACAGGTTGTAAGCAGCTGACGAAAACCAACGGAACAAAATGAATCCATGCTATTCTGCTCGAATCTTTGTTCTTGTTCTTTTCAATATAAATGAGTGTACTTTCGACTACGGTCGTCGTCGTGTTTGTGGTTAGTAAATCACTTGTACTAGTCTAGTGTTCTTACTTTCGCATCACGGGAATTGCAGCGGTTCGTCGTTTTAC
>NC_031496.1:34239233-34243680 GCF_000237925.1 Schistosoma mansoni
GTGGTACGATGTGATCCGTTTGCTTGGTATATAAACCCAGTATGTTTGAAATATAGGATTCATATCACAGAGGTTGAGATTTGTGTTCTGGGTTCAACATTCAGGGCTAGGAAGGAAGAACGACCTATAAGGACTCTAGACTGTTCGTACGGGTTTATGTGTCGATAATTCACTGTTCTCTAATTGGCGGTATCATTACGTTATAGATTAATAGGGTAGAAAATTAAAAATTATATCATCTCTTTTTTTGTTCATGTTCAGCTTGATTTTGTTGATACTTGTTAATATTTATTTGTATTGTAATTTAGATTATAAAAATACTTTACCGGATTGTTTACTACATAACATTGTTTACTACTTCACAAGCATAGAGCAAAACTGCTCTCACCGACACGTTGTAGATCCGACCTTTTACAACCAGACTAACATCACGAAGCCGCTCTGACTTTCATTATACGTGCATCGATCTCATCACTCACGCCACCACCAGCACTTATGTAGCTACCTAGATACATGAATTTCTCAACTACTTCAATCTGCTCGCCACCCAGGGTGAGTGCAGGATTAGAATCCTGCCAGTCTTGTAGGAATACTTTGCACTTGGAGGGTGCAAAGCACATGCCTTACCTGAGGAACACTATTATTATTAAACAATATAATTTGTCTTACTAATAACGTATTCATAATATTATGTCTATTCATATATATGTATCTGTGTATCTGCCTCTTTTGTTTATGATGTTCGTTTCAATAATAATAATCAATTATTACTAGGCGTGCAGTTAATCCCCTCTATGTTTCGGATAAACCATATTTGGCATTTCAATATTGGGAAGGTATAACAAAAAAAATGTTAGAAGATTGTATACAAATTGGTTCATCACGTTGTTTAACTATACGTTATGAAGATTTGATATTGAATACGTTAGAAGAAACTAAGATAATTTTCAGTACGTCCTCCTTTTTTGAATATATATACATTAACATATGTATTGGATTTTCTGTCCTCTAAAAACAACTAGACAACCAAACAAAGAAGCCGCTATTATGAATATTTAATGCATATTCACTTGGTATTGTTTACTTGAATCTTCCAATTGATATTCAGGACTGTAATTGATCAGTCACTTATTGGCATATGTGCATACTGATCGTATTGCCTATTACTTACTTACTTACGCCTGTTACTCCCAATGGAGCATAGGCCACCGACCAGCATTCTCCAACCCACTCTGTCCTCCGCCTTCCTTTCTAGTTCTATCCAGTTTTTGTTCATTCTTCTCATGTCAGTCTCTATTTCTCGGCGTAATGTGTTCATTGGTCTTTCTCTTCTCCTTTGACCTTCAGGATTCCATGTGAGTGCTTGTCTTGTGACGCAGTTGGGTGATTTCCTCAGTGTGTATCCTATTCACTTCAAGCACTTCTTCCTGATTTCTTCCTCCACTGGAATCTGGTTTGTTGTCTCCCACAGTAACTTGTTGCTGATAGTGTCTGGCCATCGGATCCGTATTGCCTATGCATTACCTTAATTCACATTCTAAGTTAAGATAGATAGTGAACTAGCAGTGGAATTTAAACTTCGTCCCATTGCACAAGCAAGTAGCTATCAGGAATGTTATGGTGCTTGAAGCGAACAATACTGATTTCGAATTTCAGAGTGAACATCAACCCTGAGATTGTTGGGGGATGTTAAATCCCCAGAACTCACTTGATAAATGACTTATTTTCGTAATTTTACTTTGAAAGTTTGAATTTCTTTGTTTTCGCGCAAAAAGCGCTCTTTTCATCTTCGAATCGTATTTCCCACTTGGAACAATCTTAAACGCTATTGGTTCGTTGTATTTTTTAGTGTGCTATTTTGTAATGCTTCCCAAGGACAATTTTATGCTGTATATATACATTTGATTTCTTTCTATTGTGATTGCTTGTGCTTCCGACTGCTTACGGAATATATCTTCCCCACTTCTAACTTGAACTTCTCACTCTAGTTAGCCGGGTCTGATCACAAGTCTTTTTTCCGTTTGCTGACTAAGTAAATTGGAAACCGCTTCAGACATAACAAAGATGCAAGTATATCCAGCTGACGAGTTCCAAATAGGATGAAACGCACGTCCTTGATTCCACTGTTAGCCACTATCCATCTTTACTCAGAATCATTTAATGTACATATATGTTATAACTGCGGCAAATTGATACTTCGAACAGTGAGTAACTATAATTTGAAAAACAAAAGAAAAAAAACAACAACCAAAACTGATAGTACATGAATTTCGTGGATTAGTTGAAGTTAGACGTTAACACTGTTGGATAACGGCAGGCTCAGTGGTCTACAGATTAAGCGCTCACGTGCGAGGCTGTTAAGTCTTGGGTTCGAATCTCGAGAGGTGGGATCGTGGATGTACAACTCTGAGGAGTGCCACAATAGGTCGAAACGACTATCCAATTCTTTCAAGTTTTCCATGATGGTCTAGCTTCAATTGACTAATGAACTCAACTATAAAATCATTAAATATTGATTTATAATTAAATAATATTAAACTGTAATGAAAATTAATTGTAATTAGATGAACTTTAACTTTTAAAAAATTATAATATACATACATGTAGTTAGCTTGAATTATTTTCTCTGGTTAGCGTTTTTTTAGCGAGTTAGTTTTTCTACGAGATAGGGTCGCTAACCCCATGCCCCACCCTCTTCTTCCTTAAGTAAGTATGTAGTTAGCCTAAACATGAGTTGCTTAAAGTTTTTTTTAAAAATTAACATTGATAGAGTTCAAGAAAATCATTTCAGAAATTAATTTAAGTTGGACATCAGACTACTACTGAATTTTAATTCAGTAATATAATGATAATTACCTAAAGTTCTTAATTTTCATAAGATATAGAGTTCGTGGACATTGATTATTGTGAAGCTTTAAACTAGATAAAAACATTTCTTTGATACTCCTTGAATTTTACAGGCACTTAAAAGATTTGATACATTAATTTTAAAAACAATACCGTTCAGCTCCATATGGATTTCAATTATTTAAACTTACTATGTACTAAATTCACTGGCTATCAGGATTCAGTGGTCGAGTGGATAACGCGATGGCGTTTGAAGCGAAAGGTAATGGGTTCGAATCCCAGAGTGAACATCAACTCTGAGATTCAGGTACATCCAGCTGACGAGTCCCAAATAGGACGAAACGCGCGTCCTGTATTCCACTGCCAGCCACTATCCATCTTTGCTTACTATGTACTGTTTATTTCAATGATAATCAAATGCAATCCTGAGTAACTAAAGTTAAATTAAAATTGGATTGATATTTGTATTTGATAGTTCACTTGATGTTAGATGACTGAGTGAAGCTGAAATGAAACCATTCACCTAAGGTTCATGCTTGCTGGTACTCAGTAACAAAATATACCTGTAATCTTGATTCAACTGATACTCTTTATAGGATTTGAACAGCGTAACCGAACTTCACAATTTGAAATATTGACACTAAGTTATTAGGGCGATAAATAAATCCCTTTAGGACTAAGAGGCTTACAATTGATCCATCAGTGACCAATTTCATGTTTGTCTAGTCATTTAGTGTTGATCAAGTTGCAATATGTTCACCAGTATAAGTGACATGGTATTACGTGTACTACGTTGGGGTGTTAGATGGTTGGAGGTAGTCAGCAAGAAACCCTGAGACGAAGTTTCGTGTGAGTTGATGCTCATCGGAAAGGCGTACCAGGGATCTTGGGGAAGCTGATGCTCTCTATGGGACGATAGAAAGCCAGGACAATGACACGGTCACTAGTTAGATAATTAATATAATCAGTTCCACTGATCAACACAGTATTAATATTACTGTCTACTGATTTGGTTTGCTACTTAAATAATAGATTCTCTTTATACAAGCTTCTTTTAAATCCATTATTCCATTTTTACTCTCTTTTGTATGCCTGTCTAGAATTCCTTGATATACCTTGGGACCCGATAATTCTAAAACACGAAACTGTTATTCACAAGATTTCTAGCCTAAGTCCGTAAGTGAATAGTTTCTTTTTTCACAAAACAAACAATATTAGCCACAACTAGGTTTTATAACTATGTTCAAAACAATTCATCTGTTACTATGATGGTATACTGACTTTATTTCTTCCAAGTGTTCTACACTACGCAACACTGCGTCAACTAAATTCGTCGATATAACGTCTGATGTTATAAATCTTGGCTAATACAATGCTTTAATCTCATTATAACTCAACACATAAGTATTGGTACAAGGGGACACCAAACAGATATGAATCACATAAATCATTCGATTTGTGTGAGGGCTGTAATACTGCCCACGTGCCCAAACCGTAACAAGTGGTTTTCTTGGGGGGGCATACCCGGAGCCTTTGACCCAAAAGTCTAATCCACAAGGCAATGAAGCAACGTAAGGAGATGCAGTCCCATGATAGCCAA
>NC_031496.1:34243880-34246948 GCF_000237925.1 Schistosoma mansoni
GCTAGAACCCTTAAACAACAGACATTCAACCAACTATATTCATTAAAAATGCACATAAACAATCTGGAAAGAAATATTTCATAGAAAGAATCTATGGTCGATAACCTACCACCGGAAATAAAATCACAATTTATGGATTATATTAACAGGCAAATTGAAGCCTGTTTTCTTTGTCACACGCTATACAAGCCTCTGGAATAGGTTACTACTAGACATCCGGTCAATTCAAATCTTTTCCAAGTTTAAATCTTCCTTTAATTGTTTTATGGACCAGTTCGAAGTTTCTCACATGCTTGGCAGAGCCTACGTAAACCAAGCTGCATTTAACGATGGCCCATCTAACAATTAACCGATTGATACCTAACGGCCGTGTCGTAAACTGTAATTATTCGACCCCTGGATATCCTCTGTAATTTAACATTTGACATGTTGCAGTCCAAACAGTGCCTTATTCGTTGTCTTATGTGATATGCTTCATATTCCATTCTTACAACTGTTTTTTAGTTCTTACAACTATCGGTGGTGTTAAGCACATTGGGCCTTAGAAAAACCTTGAACCACAACCTGATAAAACCTAATGCAAATAGAGACTGGATAAGTGAAAGATCAGAAAGTATATGATCATAAGAAACTCAGAAGATAACCCAAGTTAGTTAGAGTTCTTTCTAGCTCATATTCTACTAGTACGAAAATTGTTGTCATTATTAGCATTCGAACATTGGTTTTTCCCACTTACTTATCGTCTTACTCATAAATTTCTCAACCTTAAACTTCTCTTTCATATTCTTTGGTCACTTATCTGTCCTTACCATCTCTAAACCACATACTATCTGGCGAGTGTCTTATAACTTGTATTATTAGTTATCCTCATATCAGTGTGAAATACTAAATGGATGTCCAACACAATACAAAAGCTTCAGCCATATGATTTGCTTGTAATGTAGAACTAGTGGAGACAGTGTATTCCAACAAGGTGCTTAAATTCAAACAATATTCATAAATACTAAAAACATGAGAGAGCCTAACATCACAAAGGGAAGAAGGATGAAGTTACTGACCAGTAAACATGATGGCGCAGAGATAACTTCAGTCCACCCATGTCTGTGGGACAGAACATTCTGTTTAATTACGGCCCCTTACGGTCAGGTGGAATGTCACAAACTAATGGTATTGGCGACAATTTATTATGCAAAACACCTCCTTAAATCATTTTTCAACGTTTGATTTGTTTCACTTCCTGTTACAAGCGAAGTTGTACAGTTACGACAAATATGAGTCCTCTCACGGCTCTAGAAGAGTTATAACAAGAAAAATGAGTTACAATAATTTTGATGAAAAAACCCAGTTGATATTTGAACGCTGTATTTTCCTTACTGCATTTTAAAAATGCATATAATCCTAAGCTTTCACCTCTTTTAAACCTCTTATAGTTGTAGATTACTCATTCAACCCCATACTGTGGCTTGTTTTCTTCACCCTGATAAAATATAATAATAATAATAATTTATTCTAAAATAACAGTTTGTCACATGAGGCATGCCGGTTTACAGGCAAGATCAAATTGTTAAAGAAGTTACAATTTTCACTGTTGAAAATTACTCAGCTGGGTTGATATTTCATAAGATATGAATGTAAATGGATTTCGTAAGGAACATGTCAATACCACACTTGGCGCACCTTATGGAGGTAGCGTTGCAACATACAACTGATGGTCGAGAATAGATACACGCGAAGTTGGGGGCTTTTAGAAGTTTCGAACTTATATCCATCCAGAATATCGGAAGCTTTAATAACGGTGTAGGACGAAGTCACCCGTGCCATATCTGTTTTCGGTGGAGTATCTGCAGGAGGCTGAAAAAGGTGTAAGATAAAGGAAGGACGAAAAGCAGAGCACACAATATTCATGGAGGAATAGTTAAGGTATAACCATTTGGTCTATTTGTCTGTTACTGAAGTATTTATTAGGTAAGAACATACTAATGTGTGATTGCATTGATATGGTGTGGCACTTTGAACGGATACACATAAATGATTCCCAAGTCTTTTTTGTTGTTTTTTAATGATTAACTGACTGGTTGACCTAAAACAGTTTATGTTTCTTACGTTATTTGGATCTCATTCACAGATGTTATTATTTTCTTACACTTACTACATAGTCATTTCACTTACCTAATTGTGAATAGGTTGTACATTATGTCCTAGTTGATAAATTCCTACATTATTTATTTATTTGAACACATAAATATTGATACGAAGAGGCACCAGATATATATGCGCCACACAAATCTCATTTGATTTGTGTGAGGGCTGTGATACCGCCTAGGTGCCCAAACTAAAACAGGTGGTTTTCTTAGGGGGCCACACCCCGAGCCTTTGACCTGAGGGTCTAGTCCACAAGGCAGTGGAGCATCGTAAGGAGATGCAGTCCCATGGTAGCCGGTGATCAATGATTGATTCATACGCCATTTATTCCTTCAGGATACTGGAGCCCATGTGCACCATTAGTTTGGAGTCAGGGTTTTCCAACTCCCCTAGGTGGACTCGCCTTGTCCACCAACCCGGTTAAAGCGCCGAACATTCGCTTTTCGTCCTCTCAATTTCGTAAACAACACCTGTGGTACGAGAAGTCGGTGAGTAGGAATTCCCTGTCAGAGGCTATATATTCGCTGGCCATGTGAGCATTTTGAGAGGGAGAGCAGACTCTCCCCACTCTCGGCCGTACCAGGGCATTTGGGGGCCCTTCTGTTTGGAGAATTCGATAGATTATCTGGTGTTTTTTTACCATTCATACTCTTCATAATTAAGTACATTTATAATTTAATCTTTAGTTCTCCCAACTAAATGATTCAACAAGATAAAGATCCCTCAAAGATGATTACGTGTCTACGATTCTTTCGTACTGACTATATTCAACAATCTCATTACATTGCAGAATTAATTCCCTTGAATTTTGATTTGTAAGTGCAAAGCTGAGTGTATGATAAACGAATGAAGTGTGATATGCGAACCATATTGCCATTATTCAAGGAAACTAACAAAATAACAGTAAGAGCATGTAACTATTTCGG
>NC_031496.1:34247148-34249762 GCF_000237925.1 Schistosoma mansoni
TTGGTGAAGTTCTTTAGAGTTTAGTAACAGGGTTATTAGCCTTTTAAATTTGGTAAAAGTGTCACAGTTACGGATAGGTATTGGCAACCTGTTCCACAATAAACTATACCGAACTGTAAAAAACCTACAACGCATTTGTTTTTGGTGTTTTTCGGTAAATAGTGTATATGCATTGTTTCTTAGTCTATAGGCTGGGTCATTGATCATAGTTGGGCGGGAGGTTAGGAATGACAGTCCATTTATTGCTTTGTAGAGAAATATCAGATTGTTCCTTAACCTACGGTGCCATAAAGGTTCTAAAGAGAGGTGCTTACATCTACTTGTGTAGTCAAGAGTAGTGTCACTTCCTAGCAGTTGGCGTGTAAAGCGTCTTTGAACATCTTCTACTCTTATTTTGTCAGTGGTATTCATATTAGAGAAGATAAAAGAGCAGTATTCTAGGGAAGGTCGTACACATATTTTGTAAAGGGTAAGCTTAGCATCTGTCGTGAAGAAATTTTTTGTTATGAAGCCAATTAGACGTCTGGCTTTAGAAATAATAGAGGAGGCGTGTGCTTTAAAGTTTAGGCTTCCTGTGTAATTTGTTCCTAGATCGTGTACTGAATTAAGTGTCTGGACTTTACTTTTATTTAAGTAAAGTTGGGGTTCATAGGGGTGCTTTCCAAAGTGCATGATCCCGCATTTGTGGAGGTTAAATGGTAATTGCCACTTTTCGCTCCAGATAGTTAGGCTATTGAGATCATCTTGAATCAGGGGTACACTTTCACTTAGAACCTCAGACTTATAGCTGTATACTATTTTGAGATCATCAGCATATAAGTATGGTTTCCCAGATTTTATGATGTTACATATATCGTTTATATACATGAGAAACAAAAGTGGGCCTAATACACTTCCCTGGATGACGCCACTAGTTATTGGTCTAGGTAATGAGAGACAGTCGTTGTACTTTACCATTTGTTTACGTCCCTTTAAGAATGAAACAAACCATGAATAGAGTGGGTTGTTGATTCCTAAGGACCGTAGTTTGGCTAGTAGCCGTTTGTGTGGAACCTTATCAAAAGCTTTCTTAAAGTCTAAAAATATGACTGATACAAGGAGTCCATTGTCTCGTTTCAGAGTTATATCATTCATGTAGTCCACTAGGCATGTATCACATGATCTGGACCTAAGAAATCCATGTTGGGAGACCGAGATGAGATTATTAGTAATTACACGTTGGACTAACGCCGCCTTAACTACTTTCTCCATCAATATGGTTGCTTAGAAATTGACCTGATAAAAGAGAGTGAATCTAAGTAGGCCTACCCTAATTTTTCCATCACAAATGACTAAACTTCACTAGTCGTGAACACTGTCCGTCCTGCTTCTAGCCCTTCCTTAATTTTCTCTATTTTCCATCACCCTCATGGCATACCACCGAAAGTATTTGCGGAACATACGACTTTGTCTTGTACCATACATACAGTATACGTGTGGCACATAAGCGTAGAATTACAAGGACACAAATATTAGACGTATATTTGCTGAATGTCACGACTTCCTACGAAAATAATAAAGTTGTTGTGAAGATAAAGATGACCCAGTATTAGTATGCTCTCTGAGTTATTCAAGTCTGCCCAAAAGCTAAAACGAATCATGTGAGTGTCTAGTTGTCCCATACACTACAAAGGCAAAGCCCAACAATGATGATTCGTGTTCTGAGTCGATATGTGTTAGTTTTGTAATTATTGTAAAAGTGGACACCAAATAATATTTGGCTATGGTTCGTTGTTAAAATATCCATCTGAAGCTATAACCTCAATCCAATTGATATGTGTCGCATTGAAATCCCTTACAATGAAACTAAAATCAGCCTTAATCCATGTGCAAATACGGCGATACAAAATCACCTCATTACAACGTGGACTGTGGTTTATTCCTCTCCTAGTCACGGAATTAGATATATATTTGATTGCAAAACTAAACAACTCTCAAGTGTCACTACCGAGAGCCTCTGATGTACTCGATAGTCCGCGATGGTAATCCATAACACCGTATTTGAAACCCGAACTTTTTGAGGCATAATCCAAGAACTGCCTATTTTTTGGGATTTACGTGAATATATGTTTTTATTTCATTCGAGTAACATTCTCTACATGCTCATTTGTAGGTTTGTTCCATAACGCTAAGTAGTGTTGTGAGAACATATCTGAATGGCTGTGGACAACATGAAGAACTTTTTGATTAACAACAGAACTTCAATGAGGTAATTGCCCTTGTCTTTGCTGTTTGTTGTTTACACGATTTCTTGTACGGTCGAGGATTCATTCTTCCAACAGATCACAAGCTCCTTCCAACAATTTTCTGCTAGAAATCCAGCATTTGAATCCATTCTGCAAACCGTCTCTAGTGTTGGACTTTGGTACTTTTGAGTTATGACTTCGATATTCAAAAACGATGCAACCAAAATTTTGGCCAGGCAGACGCCTTGTTACGACTTATCAGTAAACATGCTACGGCAGAGTAAGATATGCTTATGGCCTCGCTGTCGACAGAAGACCATGAAGACTGTTACCTGACAACTGCCGCTCGTGCTTTCCGCTGTCAACGTCCGGGATACTAGCTGCTTCTA
>NC_031496.1:34249962-34253789 GCF_000237925.1 Schistosoma mansoni
AACAAGAGAGAGAAAGAGAGAAGAGAAAGAGAGATATCATAGATATAAAAAAAAGAAGAGATCTCCGAGAGTGTGAGATATATATATATATATATATATATATATATAGCTCTCACACTCGCTGAGATCTCCTTTCTTTGGTATCTTGATGAGGTATCCTTCTTTCCAGTCTTTCAATGGCTCTTGTAGCTACCTCTATATCTGATTTTAGTGCTTCAGCTGATATATTGTCAGATCCTCCTGCTTTCGTACTCTTGATTTGTCTGATGATTATCCTGATTTCCTTGATTGTTGGTGAAATGACAGATATAGGAATGTCTGTGTGTGTGGTTTCGATGTCAAGTGGATTTAACGAGGCTATCTCATTTAAGAGTTCCTTGAAACATCCTACCCATCTGTTCCTCTGTCCTTGAATCTCTGTGATTGTCTTCTCTTCCTCGCCCTTGACCGGCCTCCCTGGTTTACTATATTCCCCTACCAGTTTCTCCATGACATCATATGTATCTCATTACAGAGAGATGCGGCTGGCTATGTATTGGAGACACGTCTGTTAAAATAAAGCTAACACTTAGCCGGAAAACACCACACAAACTCACATCAGTAACTGACCTAGGGGTAAATTACTCACACAGTCACGTCATTCTCTACAATGACTTGGTCTATTGTGAAAATCAGCAATATGACGTCTGTCAATCCTGATGAACACATTTGAGATGGGAAGAATACTATATTTGATAAAAAAAGCAAGTGATTGTATGGAGTGACGGATCCTGTATGTCCGAACTACTCCATTTTTTATTACATTGTAACTGTTGAATGTCGAATGTGAACGTTTTCAGTAATTATATGTTCGGCTTCAGAAATCATGTAGCTAGAAACCAATACCACTAAAAGTCTATCAAGTACTCTATTTCGTTTTTGCCAATGTTGGCTTTTCGGGAGCTGGTCAGCGTGTTTTCGTATATACAGTTTGTCTCGTAGTCGTGTTATGGTATGTAATGTTGAGATGATCCTACAAATTACTCACAACAGATGTGACAAGCTCAGGAAACATCAAGAAGCGTTTTATCTAATCACCGTTTGATTAGAAGTTTTGCTAGAAATATCACGAAAATGAAAAGTCACATGTAGATGTTCTGATTGACTGATTACTACACTGCTACTATGTTTAGTAGTATTCTGGAATTTTCAGTAAAACCAAAGGACATTTAAAATACTATAAAACCCTATATTTTCTGTACATAAATGAAACTTGAAGTATAGTGCTTCCCACATATTTTGTGCCTCTTCTCTCGTGTTCAAGTCGCTGTGTAGTTCTAGCTTGGGGGTACAAGACTAGCTTAGGATCCGAATACAGCGTTCAATCAGTAAGACTTATCATGTAACATTGCTGGTTACACATGGCAATTTCGGTCGCGTTTGGTGTTGCTCGGGGTACTTATCGAGTAGCCATTGATGGTATGGATTGTTTATTTGCTTAACAGTGACTGGGAATAACCTATAGTCAGAAAATGAATTCCCACAAACAGATTATTTGGTATTACCGTCTACTCACCTCCGTTCGCTCAAGTTGGTGAGTGAATTATGGTGTCGTAGAAGGTCCGTCTCAATGATTGGCATAGAAACATCCGTGAAAACGAAAATCTAGTGAATGGGTTTGCGTAAACCCATGTTAAGATAGACATATCTCTAGCCGTATCAGGATTATCTGCTTCTCATGGTCTAGAGATAGATGTTCATCGTGACGGACTACTTCGAGAACCTTGAGAGCGTGTACGTCTATGAATAATATCAAGATAATGAGTGAGAGTATGACGAAGACCTGTAACATTATGGTGTGTCGTTCTAGGCTTTAGTTTGACATGATAAACCTCATTCTCCGGAGTCCTGGTGATTTCCAAAGTACGATAGACAGGTGCAGGCAGTTTGTCTACAGAGCTGTTTTGGTATTAGACAAGCACTGCCTGAACCTTTTTGGAACACCCAAACATGAAGTGCTGTCTAAACAGCCCCTCGCCAAAGGCCTGTTGACCAATGATCTTCCTCATACATAACAACATTTCTGTTGCCGAACCGTGTTGCCATTTCATGTTTTCGTAGTAGTTGGTTTAACCTTCATCAGTCGGTTAGATCTCCGTGTTTCAGGATAGCCTTTTTTGTGGCGTCATAAAGTTCGGAAACATCACTGGTAAACATACCAAGTGCGACTTACCTGTTAAAATCGTGCTGTAATGCTTTCATTACTGCGAGAAATCGTGCACGTGGACCTATCACACTGTGCTCGCAGAATTCGGCTTCCACATAGCAGGACCTATCTTACAAATTATGGGACAAGAATGGCATGAGTTGAGGACTGAAGACGAAAGAGTCTCCACCTTAAACAGTTTGGGTATCTCCGAGGTCATAATGAAGATAAAATATACGGATAAAAGTATACGAAAAGATAGAAGCAATATAATTATGCGTGAAAATAAAAATTAAAAAATTGTATATGATGTGACAACAAAGAATAGACTCACAATTTATTGTTTCGTGTTCCATATCACGTCGAGTCCACCACTAAAGATGCCATAGGTATTCGGAGTGGGACAAAGCCTCTACAAGTAACGCCTTTACAATCGAGGTATACCAACCCAATCAAATCAGAAGTCAGAGATGAAGGGATTCGAAGATAGATTTGGAAAGCTAACGATGTGTCAAGAGGCGTTCTGTCTAAGCTGACTAGTATTTTCAAGGAATGCGCAACGCAGCTCATCCACTCTTGATCTGGAACGGATGCGTGACCGAGAGACTTCGCTTGTAGTGCATGTCCAGCAAAACTAACAAGGTCAACGCCAATATCGAAGATTTACAGAACCATTTATTTAGAGGGGTCATTAAACGCTATCATCTCATCGACTAAGTTTTGTTTGCGAGAATTCTTTGATAATTATGGCCCTGGATTTTCCCAGCCTAAATTGGGTCCATTGAAATTTCCCAAGATTAACCACCAACTACCAGAAGTAAAAGTATTCATTTTTTAAACAGAATTTCTATTACCCTACAGTTTTAACTACCACAAACTGAACCAATCAGCAGCTCCCACCTTTTGTGGTGATGAGAGCTGGCTCCAGTTATATCGTATAAAGATTGTCATTGAGATAAATTGCCACCAACCCTCTTACATAGTTATCGACTTGCTTCACGTTAGAAAGTAACGGAATAAAATAAGCTAAATATGAGAATGAATTTTGAGTACGTATATTTCGTGCACTCCCTGATCGAGACAGATAGTGGACCGAAGTGAAGGAGACGCAGCGAAGCAAAACAAAGCGGAGAGTGCCGTTCGAACAATGGAAGACGAAGCGATTCTCAGTGAGGAAGGTGAGTGAGCCAACCTCACATCGCTTCGTTTCCCATTCTTCTAACGATATTCTCCACTTTGTTTTGTTTCGCTTCGTTTCCTTTACTTTTGAAGATGCCACAGGTATCTGGGGTTTGACAACACTTCAGCCAGTAAAACCTTCTGCTATGAATCATACCCACCTGGTGAAATCAAAGGTCAAAAGCTAGGAGATTTGAAGATATATTTGATAGGCTACGAATATATCGAGGATCGACTGATCTAGACTGGCTAGGGTTGCAGGTTATTTGAGCACGGCTTTCCTTCTCGTGATCCTGTGCGGATGACTGACCGGGCGCCTTCATATAGGTGAGTCTACTAAAGCTAATGTGGTCAGCATCAAATGTCGACGACCTACAAAGCTATTGATTTCGGGGATTTATTTACCACTACGCTTCGTTCCTCTGTTTGTCTCGACCAAGGAGTGCACGAAATATACGTACTC
>NC_031496.1:34253989-34256184 GCF_000237925.1 Schistosoma mansoni
GACTCGTGGTATTCTCCCGATTTATAGGACCAAACATAGGTTGCTTGGTACTATCAAAGTAGGCTTGACGTTTTCAGTAGCCACGAGTGGACCGTGATATTTACATATGGTTATTATAAATACAAATGCTAATGTCAACGAAAAGTCACAGGATCCACGAAAACTCAATGCGTTGAAAATAAAAATCTGTCTAATTCATTCTTCCTCGTATCGCTTGGCTCTCATCAAGGTTTTCCTATCATCGATATTCAAACAGAGGCCAGGGAAACTTTCGTGGATGTTTTTGTAAGGTATGACTCCTAACAAATATGAATAGTTGTAGTTATAGACATGGAGACAGTTCAAATGTTTTAAATGGGTAAATATTGAAGTAAGTTTCAGTTCTACGCTTTTTCTACCAGTTATCCAGATTCTCTATTAGGCTTGACAATGTCTAGCAAAAGTTCTAAGTAATTATGAAAATATGACCTGGAAACTTTCAAACTCACTGGGGTGACTGTCAGATACGAATAAAATCTTAAAATTAAGCCAAGTCGCTACTAAATTTTTGAAAGTCCTGACAAAGTCATAAATTTCAAACCCGGATTTATTGATTGGCTTGGATACTCGTGACAGTTGATTTTTGAGAAGACTTAGAAAGTTCTGAGTCATCTGATCCCCTTGAACAACAATGCAATCACATTTAAAATGCCCCCATCCTCTAAATCCGAATTTTTGCTTCGAAACTGATCTGCTGCAGTGCATAAACTAATAATAGGGGGTGAACTAGTTGGATGAGTCGACTGTCACTTATCTTTGAAGCTTCACCAACCCTGGTTAGTTGGCAGTCAACGAAATCTGAAGCCTACCTAGCTTTTTCCACTTTACGTCACCCGCAATGTTCGTTTGTCAACCAAGGAGCGGGTGCACTGAGTAGCATTTCATTCCGTTTTATTATAAACCTGTAGGATGCAGTCTGTAAAAATAGAGGACACTCTTGGATTACTACTATTCCATCACAGGTGTCTTTGAAGCATTGCTCATGTATTTCTCAACCATCGGATGCATGATTTGATTGGTTCGTGATGAAGCAATCGAGCTATGCTGGCTGGAACAATCGTTCCTCGAGGTCCTACCATGCCAGACAGGTCGGTTGAAGAGCGGTGAAACTAAAAGCAGCAAACCCAAGGTCCGAAGGCGAAGTTGTACTGCTGACTGTACAGAGGTGTGACAGCAGTAAGGTGTTTCCTTCAGACAACCAGCATGACAGCGATGCTGCCTTCCCACAAGGAGGGGTGGGGTTAGAAAAGGTCGACCTTAAAAATGCACACCTCGCCTTATCCCACGGATATCCGTCTCCGGCGGTAAGGTCCTTTGAAGAACGGAGCTAACACAAAAACTACCCACAAAAAGGTCGTGTGTGACCGACCTCAAGCAGTTGTCCCTTGGGCACTGCGGTCACGCTCTCAGGTCATTAAGACCACTTCTAACCCAATTTCCTTTTCAGGTACCTCTAGAAGAATCCTTCCACGGTGTGGGCAACCGGGAAGTGATAACTGCCCTCATACCTCTAACAACACTCAAGACCACTGTATTCATAATCAATCTCCTTCTTCACTTCCTACTATTCCTTCTACCTTGACTTTCAACACTAAACTTCCTCTCTCGGTTTCCTCCTCAAGTGTCACCATGGCCAACGATTCTAGTGCGCGAAACGCTGTCCCAGGTCTACTAAAACCTCGCTCCAAACTACACATTGGAGCCTTCAACGTACGTACCCTATGCCAAATCGGTCAACAGGCCTCCTTGGCTAAGACCCTAGGATCTCGTACCATTGATGTACGCTGTGTCTCCGAAACACGCATACAGGATCCTAGTGTGGTCATTCACTTGACCTCACCTCGCCAAAATGGACAGCCAACGAAATACACCCTCCGTGTATCTGGCGACCCGTTGGCTAGTTCTCGTGGACTTGCAGGTGTAGGCATAGCACTAAGTACAAGGGCAGAACAGGCACTACTAGAATGGATCCCCGTTAACAGTCGCCTGTGTGCTGTCCGGCTAAATGGCTCCGTAAGAACTCGGAAGGATAGGGACACACGTCGTTGCCTTTTCGTCGTTTCTGCCTACGCTCCCACTGACTGCAGCCATGATGAGGTGAAAGATGACTTTTACAGAAAGCTCTCTGAGCTTCTTCAGAAAGCTAAGCGCTCAGA
>NC_031496.1:34256384-34286602 GCF_000237925.1 Schistosoma mansoni
CTATTTAGGATACCAAAGATGATACTCTAATAGAATACTTTAACTGAAAGAAATTCAATCAAAGTATAAAAACAGTAGTCTTGATACGTTAATAACGATCAAAACAATAGAATTTACTCAACGAGGAAAAATACCACTGTCCTTTTTAAATAGCGCGCAACAGATTATTATTAGGTATAAATAAATGTACGAGAAACATCATCAACAGATGACAAATTTAATAAAACTTAATTACGATATAAGTCATTCCAATGTTATAAAGTGAGTCTACAATCCAGGTGGATAAACCGACGGCCTTGAAAACAACACTGGGCCAATCGTTTTGTAGATCACTCTTCTGGGGGTTCATTTGAAATTGCAGCAGATGGTAGAAAATGTCGGTCAGGGTTAGCTCTTTGAAGACATATATAGCCTATCGGTACGTCTTAAATAACAAGACCTACACTGCCCACTATTTTCCACCAAATTATTTTGTTTCTATTAGCACATTTTCGTCTGTTTTTCATCATAATCACTACTTTGGAAAAATGTGTCAATAACCAGGATCTTTTCCTAAAGTATATCGTAATATACTAAGTGCTGTATCGTCCAATTCTATTGACTTGAAACCAGATTCTATGAATGCATCAACACCATACTGGTAGACTAGTGCATGTGGTACTCAAGAGCCTTTGAGTTGTTCTGTTTGGTCCTTAATCATTATAAAGATTTCTGTACGCTACAGAATTTACAGGACTCGTGGTATTCTCCCGATTTATAGGACCAAACATAGGTTGCTTGGTACTATCAAAGTAGGCTTGACGTTTTCAGTAGCCACGAGTGGACCGTGATATTTACATATGGTTATTATAAATACAAATGCTAATGTCAACGAAAAGTCACAGGATCCACGAAAACTCAATGCGTTGAAAATAAAAATCTGTCTAATTCATTCTTTCTCGTATCGCTTGGCTCTCATCAAGGTTTTCCTATCATCGATATTCAAACAGAGGCCAGGGAAACTTTCGTGGATGTTTTTGTAAGGTATGACTCCTAACAAATATGAATAGTTGTAGTTATAGACATGGAGACCGTTCAAATGTTTTAAATGGGTAAATACTGAAGTAAGTTTCAGTTCTACGCTTTTTCTACCAGTTATCCAGATTCTCTATTAGGCTTGACAATGTCTAGCAAAAGTTCTAAGTAATTATGAAAATATGACCTGGAAACTTTCAAACTCACTGGGGTGACTGTCAGATACGAATAAAATCTTAAAATTAAGCCAAGTCGCTACTAAATTTTTGAAAGTCCTGACAAAGTCATAAATTTCAAACCCGGATTTATTGATTGGCTTGGATACTCGTGACAGTTGATTTTTGAGAAGACTTAGAAAGTTCTGAGTCATCTGATCCCCTTGAACAACAATGCAATCATATTTAAAATGCCCCCATCCTCTAAATCCGAATTTTTGCTTCGAAACTGATCTGCTGCAGTGCATAAACTAATAATAGGAGGTGAACTAGTTGGATGAGTCGACTGTCACTTATCTTTGAAGCTTCACCAACCCTGGTTAGTTGGCAGTCAACGAAATCTGAAGCCTACCTAGCTTTTTCCACTTTACGTCACCTGCAATGTTCGTTTGTCAACCAAGAAGCGGGTGCACTGAGTAGCATTTCATTCCGTTTTATTATAAACCTGTAGGATGCAGTCTGTAAAAATAGAGGACACTCTTGGATTACTACTATTCCATCACAGGTGTCTTTGAAGCATTGCTCATGTATTTCTCAACCATCGGATGCATGATTTGAGGTAAGACGTAAGATATCAAGCAAAGATAGTAATTCGGTTGATGAGATAGTCAATCTTCATCGACTGAGATAGTTAGGGCATGTAATGCGTATATGTATCTGGTGCTCCCATATACCAATGTTTGTCCCCGAATTCCCTGGTACGGCCGAGAGTAGGAAGGGCCCACACTCTCTAAATGCTCTCACACAGCCACGCGTATACAGCCTCTGCCATGGAAGTCCTACTCACTGCCTTCTCGCAGCCGGGGTGTTGTTTACAACCTTGGGAGGACGAAAAGCGAACGTCCGGGGCTTTAATCGGGTTGGTGGACACGGAGGTTCCACGTAGGGGAGTTGGAAAACCCTAATTCCAAACCAATGGTGCACATGGGCTACACTAACCTGAGGAAACAAATGTATGGACCAATCGTTGGTCATCGGCTACCGTGGGACTGCATCTCCTTGCGTTGCTCCGCCGCCTTGTGGATTGGATATTTAGGTCGAAAGCTCCTGGTGTGGCCCTCTTAGGAAACCTCCTGTTTCGGTTTGGGCACCCGGGCAGTAGCATAGCCCTCATACAACTGTGTGGCGGATATATATTTGGTGCTACCTTTTACCAATATTTATTTGTTCAAATAAATAAGTCCATTTCATCACGCAAATTATTTCTCGAATCATATATTGTCTGAACTTCTTGCTGTCGCTGACCCGACCGTTGCTGCTACCTTGACGTGGTGGTTGGGCTTGCCTATCGTGATGAATCAACCGAGCTATACTGGCTGGAACAATCGTTCCTCGAGGTCCTACCATGCCAGGCAGGTCGTTTGAAGAGCGGTGAAACTAAAAGCAGCAAACCCAAGGTCCGAAGGCGAAGTTGTACTGCTGACTGTACAGAGGTGTGACAGCAGTAAGGTGTTTCCTTCAGACAACCAGCATGACAGCGATGCTGCCTTCCCACAAGGAGGGGTGGGGTTAGAAAAGGTCGACCTTAAAAATGCACACCTCGCCTTATCCCACGGATATCCGTCTCCGGCGGTAAGGTCCTTTGAAGAACGGAGCTAACACAAAAACTACCCACAAAAAGGTCGTGTGTGACCGACCTCAAGCAGTTGTCCCTTGGGCACTGCGGTCACGCTCTCAGGTCATTAAGACCACTTCTAACCCAATTTCCTTTTCAGGTACCTCTAGAAGAATCCTTCCACGGTGTGGGCAACCGGGAAGTGATAACTGCCCTCATACCTCTAACAGCACTCAACAGCTGTCGCTGACACTGATAATACTTTAGTAGTCATCTTGTCAATTTCATCCTACTGTACTGATTTAGTGTGATGGTTTGGACCGATACATGTGTGTACCTAGTGTGTTTGAGGAGATTGAGAAATCACCTAATATCGGCTAACGGAACAAAGGATCATCAACACAATGACAAGCTAAACTATTCCTATGCGCCTTGGTCCTGCTTACTAGAGAGGGAAGACCAGGTTCAGATGAAGAAAAAATATATCCCACAAGTAACCAAAATCACGAATACCAAGTGATTTCTGGGGCTCTAGCATCCCCAACACCCCTTTCAATAGAGTACGTTCTTGGTGTCCACCTGTACCTTGACCATTTGTTGTTGTCTTCGAAGTGACCGCCTCCTGGAATGCAGATCGATTTGTTGATGTACTTCTTTTTGCGTAGGGACTCCAGGTAAGTTGAAAGTTTACAACAGAACTTCAAGCGGATTGTATCTTTCCTATGACTGGCTAAGAAATTACTAACTATTGGTCTAAATTGTATTCGGAGATGCTTGCTTCTGGACTGAACTCCGCAAGAAACTATAATCAAACCTAATTCAATTCAGGCAGTTGGATAGTATCATTAGCCTTTACGCGCGCGCACGCACGCACGCAAATAGCTTGATTTAAAGCTGAGCAAATTAATTTGTACCTACCAAGTTATATCTTTCGAGTGTATACGCCCTTGTTACCTGTATTCCTCGAAGTTTTAATTCCTCTCTATTGGTATTATTACCGCTATCTTTTTGTTTCCTACTGATTTTCGACGTCTATGCTGATATAAAAGGATCAACTTAGACGCTAACATGCATTTATCTCGCGTCCTACATTTGTGTGTTTAGTTCGTTACGTTTCTTGCCTTGACAAAACGCAGTTAGGTAGTGATTATTTTTACTGATAATTTCCGGTGATGTAAAGTGAACTAGATTCCAAACAAAATGCTTTAAAAACTTGCAATGTTTTTTACTAACATATTCCAATTCAACTATCAAGTTACGTTAACACAACCCCATGTGTCTTGATTATACTTACCTGCCCCTGTTACCCTTCGGTAAGGAGCATAGGCCGTCTCGGTTATACCCTGACTAAAAATAGACACCTAAATAAACTAACAAATATGTCAGTCTACATTCAGTCGGTCATCTACAACGTGGGACTAGGCACAAATATGCATCGGTCCAAGTTGCCATACTTCATTAGCGCAACAGGATAAACACAAAATTCATGGAATCAGTTACTTCAATGGTAGTAATATGTAAAAGAAGGATTGCATATAAAGATATAATACAGAAAGAAAATATTAATTCGTAGAAAGGGAAGTATAAAGTAACTTTAATCTCACAGTTCAAGGGAAGACAAAGAGTGTATACACCTGCACCACTGTGATCGATTCTGAGCCATGTCACCCGGATTCTCCAACCATTGGTTACGATAGTTGCGCGGACCCCAACCAAGTAGTCTGCATCTACCAACATGGCTCAGACCAGAAGTTAGTGACTTCAAGAACTGACGCCATGTCTTAGTTTGCCCTTCCCTAACTTTCTTCCATCCGTCTCCAACACCAGTCAACATTGCACGCCGTAATAGTTGGGGGGCTGGGCATTCGCGATAGGTAACCCAACCATCTCAGTCGATGAAGATTCACAACCTCACCAACTGATCCACCATCTTTCCCTAATAGCCTACGTCTAACCTCACTACTATTTACCCGATGATCCCAACAGATGCGAGCAATATTTCTAGAACATCTGTGATAAAATACTAGTAATTTACAGGTATCTTCTACCCTTAATGATCGCGTTTCGTGGTCGTAAAGTAAAACAGAACGAACTGCTGCACAGTATACTCGTCCCTTAATTTATGAACGGAGATCTCGCCTTTGCTATAGGTGACGTAAGTTGGCAAAAGCCAAACGAGCTTTTTGAATCCGTACAGAGATTTCATCAGAAATCAACCTACTGGGGATGATCAGACTTCCAAGATAAGTGAAGTTGTTGACGCGTCCGACTACTTCCCTCCCTATCCTTAATTCAGGTGTTGACGCAGGCCAGTCCTGAGATAAAAATTTACGTTTGGAGGGGGAGAAGCGAATCACAAACATCCTGGCATTGTTGGTCATTGCTACTAAGAGACTGCATTTTATCCGCGTCTTCACCAAACAGGAATATATCATATACGTATTCCAAGTTGATAAGTAAACCTCCTGGGAGGAGACTAATGCCCGAAAATTCAGACAACGAGGACGTTATTTCTAGCAGTAGGTCTATCACAAAATTAAACAAAAATAGAGATAGTGGACAACCTTGTCGGACACCACTTGAGGTCGCAAAATCAAATGACAGTTCGCCATAAGCTTTAACTCGACTGATAGTGTCCAAGTAAAGAGCCCTCAAAAGGTTTATGTACATTGTCACAGAACGTCTCGATCTACAGAGTCAAATGTGGCTTTCAAATTAAGAAAGACCACCATTGTCGAACGCCGATAATCATGCCTGTGTTCTAAGATCTGACGAATGGTGAATACGTGGTCGATGCGGCCACGACCAGGTCTGAAGCCAGCTTGATTTTCTCGTGTTTGCAGTTTACAAGTCTTTGTTAGGTGACCGATGATTATTGAGCGTAGTATTTTAGATGCTATGTTAGTCAAACTAATCCCTGTGTGGTTATCACAGAATGATTTTGATCCTTTCTTACGTATTGGAACGATCAGTGATTGCGATCGGTCACATGGGATTACATTCAGCTCCCAGATTTTAGCTACAATATTAGTCAGCCTAATCTCTAAAACTGAACCACCATTCTTAAGGACCTCTGCAGTTGATACATCTGAACTAGATGCTCTTCCTCGTTTCAGGTTATCTCTAGCTTTTTGAACTTCAATAAGAGTCGTGGGTTTATATCAATGTTTCATTCAGGATGTTTGTCTACATTAAAGTTACCCTGATCACTTACTAGTTCAAAATAGTTTACTTCTAACTGGTTGCCGTTAAACGGTGTAGTACTCTAATCCAAAGGTCTTTTTAGAAAAAGACATTTTAGAGACGCTAGACCCTCTGAACATTTTATACGGAGTCTTGGGCATGTTTGGACTGTTCTCTTACATTTTCCAGGGGTATAACATCGCTCCAGAGAATTATTATCTGAAACTCAAAACCAACTAACAAGTTGCCGTTTTTCCACTAGCTACAGCACTTGTTATTCATCTATTCATTACTCCTGGTATAGTTGGAAATTGTCTTTATTTCGTCTTGTCGCAGACTTATACTCTTACCACTTCTACCACTATGGGATTTGAATCGACAACTGCATCTCTGTGCTAATGTCGTATGGCAGCTCGAACTGATGTACGTACGTACGAAGTTCTACGCTGTGACTGACTGACTTGTCGCAGACTAGCTAGACACTATAGGGACCGCCTAATAACCTCAATTGTTGACAGTCACACTCTAATGTTTCGACTACTGTACTGCGTAGTTTGACTATTTGATCTAAATACCTGCTCAATGTTATTGCATCTTATTTTTTCCTGACCGACCTGCTCTGAGCAGGTGAATATCTGTAGTTTGCACAACAATTGGACGAGTGCTAAATCATATAAAATAGTATGTAGCCTCTAGACCGTCCAATCACAATGAAAGTAGTCCCTCAAACGCGACCTCCAAAGTCTCAGCATGTGCTCAGGATGCACATTTTCCACCAGCGACAGATCAGCTGAAGTCCTGAATATCAAAAACAAAAAAATTTCATACCCTTATTAATACCATAGTTATTACTTCAGAATTTCCCCTAAACTCCACTAACATCTGATCAAATAACTACCTGTAGCTTCATATTCCTTTCTCTGGGTTCTTCTTTTCTGAAATTTTTACTGGGTAGGGATTTATACCTAAACTAATTAAGTCGTATCACTTATGGGTGATGTTGAAACTCAACGAATTTCACTTCCCTGTTAGTTTTTTATCTCTAAATTTTATACTACTTGCAGTAGTATATCTTAAACTAACAAACAACTAACATGTCTTTGTTGACTGGTTATTTAAGATTCGTAGTCGATTCACATTGTGAAGTTGACTTATTGTTGTTACTTTTAAAGATCATGTTTAACACCATTTCTATCCTTAAAAATGTAATATGTACTATTAAAAATTGATGTGGTTCATGTATACAAAGTTAATCAACTAGACACTATACTTTCTTGTTACATTATTGGAAATCTCTGTTTCTAGATATCCATATTTAATAAAGTTGTTTAGTTAGTTGGATGATCAATCGTCCCTGTATTAACATATGCAAAACCAAGATAAATTATCTTTTGTGATGCACAAATCTTATTAAAGTGATGTTTTTATTAATTTAAATTAAACTAACTCCCTTACCAAGTACTTGGGTATGACCCACATCCCGTATAAGGGTTAACTAATACGATACTGCTCAGTTGTTCAAATCGAAGTAGGTGGAGTAAGGTTCGAGTCTGGAACTTAATGGCTGTAAGTCAAACACTTTAACCAATTCAGCCACCACTCTACCAAAGTATTTATAAGTATATGTATTTCTGATGTCTCCTATGAGAAATTTCCCTAGAATTTCAATTTCAGGCTATTAACTTTTATACTGCAAAATTTTGTCTTCAGGTTGTTTCATTGAAGCATTATGGATTAGTGGAATATATCAATAATGGGATAACTAATTCAACTATTACTTCAGTTTTGTAAACCACCTATAACACTATGTATTATTGAATCACTCCACATGCTATAACGGCTAAATAGTCAGTGTTCTAAAAGGAACTATCACATAGAATAATTGGGATCAAACATTATACAATGGATGAGTTATTCTGTAGTGAACGAAGAATTTGTGAGGATACCCAACTTATTGTTTAACACGAAATTACGAAATTCCTGTGTAAAATGTGAAAACCATACATTCAATACTTCATTTTCAAATCTCCTATCAATCATCTCAAATTCCATCATTCCTACATTGCTATTACAATTACTCTCTGTTTACATTATCTCTCTCTCTCTCTCTTCAATTTGATCTTCTCAACCTTCTGCTCACAGGCATTCCACTTCTGATTGGTGTTACATAATACTTACATGTGTCAACATAAGTAGCATACTCCACAATTCCATCACAGAAATTCATGCTACTTTCAGTTGTCACTTTCTGATAACCATCATCATCAACAACAATGAAAAAAATAAACATGTAGCACAATTCCTTCATACTGTGTAAGGAAATCCCAAGTGTTCAAGTAAAATCATCACTATTATTTGAAAAGATAAATTAAAGTGATAGATTCATACTACTTTCTATAAAGGTATGAAATTGACTGCATATATATATCAACACAATCATTATACGAAAGTGGATTATTTTCATTGAAATAATTTGTAAAGTTTTACGAATGGAAGTACATTATGCCATATGTAATTGATCACCCACGAGGTTTATAAATTGATTATTATTCTTCTATGTTTCAAACGGTGAGCAATAGTAATGTTATAATCCATTCTTACTTGTTTGATAATCACATGTTCTGAAGGGGTTTTGTGGAGACTTCAGTATTTTCATAGTTGAAATCATGAGTCAATTGAAGCTAGACCACCATGGAAAACCTGGAAGTTACACATTAACACCGTAGGATACCGGCTCATTGGTCTAGAGGTTAAGCGCTCGCGCGCGAGACTGATAGGTTCCGCGTTCGTATCTCACGAGGCAGTATCGTGGACGCACACTTCTGAGGAGTCCCATAATAGGACGAAACGGCTCTCCAGTGCTTCCAGGTTTTCCATGGTGGTCTAGCTTCAATTTACTCATGATTTCAACTATGGAAATTACATGTTCCGCTTGTTTTTTTATTCCTTTCATCTGTTTAGTTTTTTGCTATGATGAAGTTGATTTTATTTGGTTTCGCCTTATTAATTTGTCTGCTTATCTGACTAATATAAGAATTTGCAGTGAAAAAGTAGGTAGATACAACGTTAAGTCTATTATCATCATTTATCGATCTAACCTACCATAAAAAGTTTGATAAAGACCAGAGGCTTGTGACAGTTTCTTACAAACTCTTAGTGACTCGCTAGCTCATTCTAGTCCTTTCATAACAATGAATAGCAAAAGTAGTTTAAATGTAAATCAATAAGACGTATTGATGGTTTTAATCATTGGTGAACATCAAAACCAATTGAGGTATGAGATTAGTCGGTGACCTACCAGCAGATGATCAGACGACTGAAACCGAAATCGGTTATTTACTCTGAAGTAGTGGCTTACATTAAGTCATGGAACGTCAGGAATACGCCTTTTCCACTCATTGGGTTTTAATAAATAACATAATTGTCATTAACTCTACTTAATGCTCAATTAATTTGAAACTATCAAGTCCAACCTTAGCACTGATGCCTACAAAATAATTTAATTTGTTTTTAATATTGTGTTTGAACTACTTATAAGTAGTCAAACGCATCACTTCAATTATATTCGGCTTCACATTATTTTTGAGTTTTGAAATTCCTGAATCTCACTACTGTTTTGCTCTACCGTTTAATGCATGCATCAAACTCCTCTGTAGATATATACAATTATCTTGTTAGTGTATTCAGAATTATCGGAAATCTGTTATGGTCTATGAGTTTTGATGTTTTGATGATGATGCACGTGGTTTTGGGTTGTTATGATGTTAAACATAAGAAATACAAAGAAGAATTCTCCTTCCAATGAGTTTATTATCATACTCTATTCACACTATAATCTGAGGCTAACTTATTTATTTCTAGTTGCTTTCTCATGTATATAGATCCTCCAGAAAGTTAAACATTATTTATTTATTTAAACAAATAAATATTAGTACAAGGGGTACCAGATATATATGCGCCACATTAACTTTTAGTATGAGCGTGAATAGTATTGTCAGTAGAAACCATCATTTCATTTATTTATGTGAGGGCTTTGGTACTTCCCAGGTGCCCAGACCGAAGCAGGTGGTTTTTTTAGGTAGCCACACCCCGAGCCTTTGACCTAAAGGTCTAACCCACAAGGCAGTGGAGCATCATGAGGAGATGCAGTCCCATGGTAGCCGGTGACCAACAATAGGTTCATACTCCTTTTGTTCCCTCAGGATACTGGAGCCCATGTACACTATTAGTTTGGAATGAGGGTTTTCTAACTCCCCTAAATGAACTCTCCATGTCCACCAACCCGGTTAAAACTTCGGACACTCGCTTTCCGCCCTCAAGTTCGTAAACAACATCCCTGCCACGGGGAGACAGCGACTAGGACTTCTCTGGCAGTTGGTGTATACTTGTGGCCATGTGAGAACATTTCGAGAGAGAGGGTGGCCCATCCCCACTCTCGGCCGTACCAGGGCATTTGGGGGTTAAACAACCTTTTTTCGTTATTATTTACACTATGTAACCTAGCACTATAATTTATCATATCAACTTGTCTTTTCACTGATCATTTTTCCTCACAGAACTAATCCTTAGAATTTTAAAACTTGATAACAAACGTGTTGAAAAGAGAGCCACTACTGAATTTTGTGTTTTTTTTAAATGTTTAAGTGGAAATCGGAAATTTCTTTTTAAAATGGATGGATTTAATACTGGTCGGTAGATGAAACTCAGTGAATTAATGTAGCTCATTAGACCTCATTCTCTACTCAAACCCTCTAAACAAACTCATATTAAAGGATAAAACAACTCTCAACGGAAGAGTAAAATTGAATACGTATATACAAAATATAAGTTACAAGTATTAAATTAGATGTTATCACATGGATTTCCGAATGAGTTTGGTAGATTACTAGAGTCAATGAGTCACAACGTAGAACCTGTACATATGTACATCGATTCAAGTTGCCAAACTCCATTAGCGCAGGGTGATGAAGTTGTCAGGCCAAATCTCAGATTATTAGATGTAGTAATAGTATTAGTGGCAATAGTAAAGATTTGGGCATCAAAGGTACGATTTGAAAAGAAAATATAAATTAGCGAACAAAGTTATGATGTATTTAAAATCTCAGGATATAGGGGGACGACAAAAACTGGATGCACCTGCACCTTTGTAAACGATTTCGAACCATGTCATTCAAAGTCTCTAACCATTGACATAACAATCATGCGGACACCAACCCGGTAGTCTGTACCAATTAACATGGCTAAGCCCAATTGTCAGTCACTTCATGGAGTGATTCTATGTTTTTGGTTTGGCTGCCCCTATCTTTCTTCCAGCCTACTTCTGCACCAGCGGACATCTCCCTTCGAGGTAGCCAGTGGTTTTTCATACGTAATACGTCTCAACCACCTCAGTTGATGAACATTTACTATCTTATCAATCTATTTGCTATCTTTACCTAGTACTCTATCTCTAACCTCATCATTGCTTACTCGGTGGTCCCAAAATACACGAGCGATGCTTCGTATACACTTATAAATAAATACCAGTGACCTACAAGTATCCTTTACTTTTAATAGCCATGTTTAACATCCATAGAGTAGAACGGAGCGAACTACTGCCCAGTAAACTCGCCCTTTGGTTGAAAGACAGATATTTCGCCTACGCCATAAGTGACGCAAACCGGCAAAAACTAATCGAGCCTAGATTAATCTCATCCCAATGAACTGAAACTGAACTGTTAGACCAGTCATATCAAAGTAATGCAGCTTATGCCTACTAAGTCATGTGGTTTGACTGTACAACTGATGCATTTCACACAACAACTAGTTCCTTTACGTTTAATTTTGATGCTCTAAGGTGATTTATAATAATTGTTTGATATTTAACTTTAGAACAGGTCATTATATCTACTAAGTAATATTAGGCTTCCTTTCAGAAATTTTCCTTTTCCACAAAAACTTGAGCATTACTTCTAATTTCCTAAAGGTTTGGTAATCGGTAACGTAGATATTAGTCTTTATCGTCAGATCTTGAAAACTAATGCTTTTTTTATTGGATTTATTACTGTTATCGTAGTAGTTCCTTATCTGACTACTTCTCCAAAGAATTGACTTTAGGAACCATACTTCAAAGTGTATACTGTATTCTCCACAATCTTCTATCAAGGACAGTAACAGACAATGACCAATTTTATAATACTGTTGTTTAAAAAATGTGAAAATGATCATTACCATATGAGTTGTTATTACTTGCTTACGCCTGTTACTCCCAATGAAGCGTAGGCCGCCGACCAGCATTATCCAACCCACTCTGTCATCGACCTTCCTTTCTAGTTCTATCCAACCTTTATTCATTCTTCTCATGTCTGTCTCCATTTCTCGGCGTAATGTGTTCATTGGTCTTTCTCTCCTCCTTTGACCTTCAGGATTCCATGTGAGGGCTTTCCTTGTGACGCAGTTGGGTGACTTCCTCAATATGTGTCCTATCCACTTCCAGCGCTTCTTTCTGATTTCTTCCTCCGCTGGAATCTGGTTTGTTCTCTCCCACAGTAACTTGTTGCTGATAGTGTCTGGCCATCGGATCCGTAGTATCTTGCATAGACAACTGTTAATAAACGCCTATATCTTCTGGATGATGGCTTTCGTAGTTTTCCACGTGTCCGCCTCATACAGTAGAACTGTCTTGACATTCGTATTAAAAATTCTGATCTTGGTGTTGGTTGACAATTGTTTTGAGTTCTAGATGTTCTTCAGTTGTAAATATGCTGCTCTTGCTTTGCCGATCCTCGCCCTTATATCTGCATCAGATCCACCGTGTCCATCAATGATGCTGCCCAGATATGTAAAGATTTCCACATCCTCCAAAGCTTCTACGTCAAGTGTAATTCGATTGGTGCATGTTGTGTTGTATCGGAGAGTCTTGCTTTTCTCTTTGTTTATATTGAGACCTACTGCTGCTGAGGCTACTGCTACATTGGTCGTCTTCTGCATTTGTTGTTATTATTGAATAGAATTAAACATCTTTCCAATACCCTGTAAATTCAGATATGGAATAAACATAAATTAATTTGTGGTAGGAAATCATTAACTTGATTTTTTTTCCCGTTTACCTCCAATCGACTATCGACTAGAAATCAATATTCATTGTACTGTAATTAACGTTGATTAAAGTTTAATAATTAAAGTATAAAATATAACGACTAAATCTACGTATTGGTGTTAGATTATTTTTGATTAAATTAGCAAAATCTAGATTTTAAGCATATCACATAACTTATTTGTGACAATTAAAGAGCTTGACTTGGTGAATTGCTAAAGATCTAAGCTATGTACAAATTTCTTATCCAACTTCATTTATATATATAGTTCGTCTGACTTTTTAGGCAATTTTAAATGAACATTCTCATGGAATTAAATGACAATACTAATCATATTCTCTGTTAATAATATATTTAAGAATTCTCCTAACACATTGTTTTGGTTTAGTGATTCAGGTACTTAATTTTCTTACGTTGGGTTGAACAATTAAATAGTCAGTCAATCAGTTATAAGCAACATGGAACCTTGTACATATTTGTATCGATTCAAGTCCCCACATTGCATCAGTATATCGAGATCAAATCATCAAGATAAATACCAGAATAGATGTAGCAAAAGTATCAGTACTAATAGAAATAATATGATTCGAGAAGAGAGAATCAATTTTAAAACTTATTGATCCAAAGGAAGACAAAGAGTGATTGTATGTGTATCATTTTGATTGATTCTATGCTATGTTACATAAAATCTCCAAACATTAATCAAAATAAGCTCTAACCTAGTAGCTTACACCTACCTATGTAGCTCATTCCAACGGCTATATAAACTGAAACCGTGTTTCTATTTGGTCAAACTCTAGCTTCCTTTCAGCTTATATAAAATATGATATATTGGAGTTGAATACATTATTCTATATTTAATAAATGTACTCAATAAATAGAAATGATCTATTTAATTTATATTATCCATCTCTGCTTACCATGCTTGTGAATTAAGGCTATATCGGGGCAATACTCACAGTATGCACATATGCCAATTAGAGATTGACTAGTTGCAGTCCTAAAACATCAATGGGAAGATTCAAACAAACAATACTAAATGAATTTAATTTATATATATTGTATTATAAATATGTAGAATAGAAATTAGCACTGTTGTTATGGTTATTTACTGATTTCAAAAAAAAAAATCAATAATAATATTATTATTGATTTTTACCTTAAATTCCATTAAGCACTCATCTAATGATCTCAAACGTATTTTTTGTTTGTTTTTTTGTTTTGTATTACTTCTAATTACTATCTCTAAACTAAACACACACACATATATATATATATTTTTTTTTGTATAAAAATATGTGTGATTATATCACATGCAAATTAATCAATAAAGAATCATTTATTTTTACTAAAATTAAATCTAGTCAACAACAACCACAACAAAAAAAAAATGGAATGCTTGTATTGATGTAATACATATATATAATCTGACCCGTATCTTGTTTGATAAACTTTTTTAATGAATTATTTAAGGCTATTCACCACGTCAATCTTTTGACCATCACCACCACCACCACCATTTCGATTCAAAATAAAAAAAATAAAAATAACTATCTCATAGATATTATATATGTGTTGTATATGAGGGTAACTTGTTTTATAAATTACTTAAACAGTTTTACATATTGAATATTAAGCTACATTATCATATCAATGAGATAAAATATTTAACACTTGATGCATAGTAAAGAAACCCAGTTAAGGGATAATATATGTGTGTGTATGATTATGCAGAAGACTAAATATGAAAAGTATGATTTGTGAACAGTTCGTTCCGTTCTACTTTATGGCTGTGAAACGTGGCCATTAAGAGTAGAAGATACTCGTAAGTTACTAGCATTTGACCACATATGCCTTAGAAATATTGCTCTCATCTGCTGGGATCACCGGGTAAGTAATAGTGAGGTTCGACGCAGGGTATTAGGAAATGATAGTAAATCAGTTGATGAGGTGATGAATCTTCATCGACTGAGATGGTTAGGCCACGTGTTACGTATGCCTGAACACCGATTACCACGACGCGCTATGCTGATTAGTGTAGGGGATGGTTGGAAAAAAGTTAGGGGCGGCCAAACCAAAACGTGGCATCAGTGCTTGAAGTCAGTCAGTCAGTTACAACGTAGAACTTCGTACGTACGTACATCAGTTCGAGTTGCCATACCACATTAGCACAGAGATGATGTTGTAGATTCAAATCCCATATTGGTAGAAGTAGTAAGAGTATAAGTATTATGTGAAAGATAAGGGTTTGAAGATGTTATTGAAGGAGTATAATACGGTGAAATAAATTTGGAAAGAGAAAAAAGATAGAGACATGAGGAATTCAGAAGATTAGAATTTCGTAGAACACAAAGAGTGGATGCACCTCCGCCATTGTAAACGATTTTGAGCCATGTCATTCAAGGTCTCTAACCATCGATTGCTATCATCTCGCGAATCCCAACCAGGTATTCTACACCTACCAACATGACTTAGTCCAATTGTCAGTGACTTCATGGATTTATGTCATGTTTTGGTCTGGCCGCCCCTAGCTTTCTTCCAACCTGCTCCTACACCATAAAGCATTGCACGTCGGGGCAGTCGGTGGTTGGGCATACATAACACATGTCCCAGCCATCTCAACTGATGAATTTTCAGTACTTCATCAATCGAATTGCCATCCTCACCTAGTACCCGTTTCCTAACAACTGCATTACTTACCCGGTGGTCCCAGGATATACGAGCAATGCGTCGAAGACACCTATGATCGAATACTAGTAGCCTACGAATATCCTCTACTCTTATCGGCAATGTTTCACTGCCATAAAGTAGGACGGAACGAACTGCTGCACAGTAAACCCGTCCTTTTGTTGCTAGACGGATACCTCGCCTACGCCATAAGTGGCGCAAGTTGGCGAAAGCTAGACGAGCCTTCTGTATCCGTGCTGAGATTTCGTCACACACCAGACCACAAGGGCTGTTGAGACTCCCAAGATAAGTGAAGCTGTCAACACGTGCTTGAAGTCACTAACTTCTAGTCTGAGCCATGTTGGCAGATGCAGACTACTTGGTTGGGGTCCGCGTGACTATCGTAACCAATGGTTGGAGATTCTAGGTGACATGGCTCAGAATCGATCACAATGGCGCAGGTGTATATACTCTTTATCTTCCCTTAAACCTTGAGATTAAAATTGCTTCATAACGTTCTTCCTTCCTATACTATATCCTTATATACAACCTATCTTTTATATACTACCACCACTAAATTAACTACTTCTATGAATTCGGTGTTCATCTTGTTGTGCTAATGAGATATGGCAACTTGGACCGATGCATAAATGTACCTGGTCCTACGTTGTAGCTGACTGACTGACTGACTGAGAAGGAATGAATTACTTACCTATTTATGCCTATTACCCTTTGTGAAGGAGAATAGGCAAACCGTCAGTATTTTCCATCCAACTCTGTCTCGGGTAATCTTTTCCAGTTGTTATTCATTCTTTTCATATTTGCTTACAATTCTTGACGCAATGTGTTATGTGGTCTTCCTCTTCTCTGTTTCCCTTCAAGATTCCAACTTAGCGCATGTCTCGTGATGCTGTTTAATGATTTCCTTAATGTGTGTCTTGTTCACTTCCAGCGTCTTTTTATAATTTCCTCCTCAGCTCAAAGTTGGTTTGTTCTCTCTCATAGTAAGCTGTTACTGATGGTATTCGGTCAACGGACATTGAGTATCTTACGTAGACAATTGTTTTTAAATACTTGCACTGTTTTGATGTTCGTTATGGTAGTTCTCCAAGTTTCAGCTCAGTACAGTAGAAAAGCCCTTCTAAAAAGTAAATAATTACCAAATCTTAGTTTTAAATATCATATGTAGACTTTATTTTCTATCTCGTGTTTTACACCCATTTTCCCGATTCTTTATTATTATTTTTTGGTTTTTCTTCCATTTCGTTAAAATGATTTAAGTTGCAGTAATGCAAATAAGCATTTGTCATTTTATGTGTATACTATAAAGGCGAGGTGACAGTGCTGAAACCCGATCGTCATATACCTCTTTTTGTGAGAACATAATAAATGGATTTAGTTAGTTATATTCAAGAAAGTAATTAGGCTAACAATAAGTATTGTTAAACAGTTTGTATTCATATTCCCAGTGTTTTTATATCAGACCATGAATGGGAATGTATTTGTTATAATTGTATTTTTTGCTATATAAACGACCCAGCTAATCCTATTGCTTAGTATTCTTATACGATGACACTCGACAAGACCCCAAAATCAGAACTCAGTGAACAGCAATGAGCAATCAATAGTTTAAATATCGTTCATATATTTATAGTATAAGCATAAGAAGCTTATAGATTTTTCTGCAATAATATGCCCGGGCTGATCGGTTTAAAATTAACCAATCAGCGCGCAGCAACACCATCATGCATAAAACATGCTTAATCCAATCTATATCCCACTAACACCTCCCCCTTGAGCAGATTCGTAGGATCTGGTGTTAGGGTCCAACTGCAACCGCTTTACTGGTTTGCGCTTCCGGTTAGTTCATCTTCTAGGTAATAAGGACGTTGTATCATCCTTCGTTTGCACCTTGACTGTCCTGTCTGTTTCAGGTGTTTTGATCTCAAAGGTGTCTAGCAGAACATCAAGAGGTAATCTATGCTGAGTTTCATTGTTGGAAATGGAGGCTGATTTCAGTTGGTTAGCATGACGCACCCAGATTTCTGAACCAACGGACACCTCGTAAACCACGTTTCCTTACTTTTGCACGATCCGACCAGCTATCCATGTAGGATGTTTTCCTCGATAGTCCATAGCAAGTACCTTTTGACCCACACTGGACAATCGTTTTTGTGCCCCATGATGACTATTGTACTGTTTCTCTATCATCACGTTTCGTTGCGGCTTAAGAGCTGGAGTCGGACGAATGCTGTCAAGTAACGCCTCCGCTGGAGAGACTCCATTTGTTGTCTGAGGGTTCGGTGTCGAACGGTGTATAAACAAGAACCTCTCTAAGATCTCTTCGGTATCCCCCTCCCCTCTTGATTTTTTTAGAGCATTTTTGAACGTACCAACAAAACGTTCTACCTGGCCATTCGATTGCGGATGGAATGGAGGTGTTCGGATGTGCCTGATTCCGTTCTGCTGACAAAATGCTGAAAAGTCTTTTCTGACTTCACCTGACGACACTGGAGTGTTTCGAATTGTCGCTGCTGCTACACTCCGTATTTCTGGAACCTTTTTACCTGTCTTTTTTGCATATGAGGTGGTGTCTAATGATGGACACGACACGTTACACACGCTGTTAATGGGTATATCCATTAATCCAAGCTTTTCTAACATATCTAGACCAAGTAGATCAAGGTTTGGTCGTTCTGTTAGATAGCATACTCCTTTACAGCTATTTCAATTGAAGGAAAATTCACACTGTAATTCACCAACTAGTTTCAGTACACCTCCAGATGCGTTTCTAGCCGTTTTCTTGGATGGCTTCATTGGCGGTTTTCCCAGCAAGTTATAAGTCTCTCTAGACACTAGAGTAATATCGGATGCTGTGTCAATTTGAAGACGAACCGCTATACCATTAGTCTGGATCGTAACATACTTTCTCCGAATGTCATAGTCTGTTTGAAAGGCTGCTACCAGAGAAAGTGATTTAGATTCGGCTGACTTTATGTGTCGAGGACGTTTGTGCTTCTGCTTAGGCTGGGACGTACGATTTGGAGGACAATGACCTTCTTTATGCCCACGTTTGTTACACATCTGACATTTATGTTTCTTGAATGGGCAGAATCGTACATAATGCCAATCACCACATAACCAACATGCAGTCGTTGGTTTGCTACCACTTGTTTTCGGTTTCTGAACTTTTAACCTCGTAATAGCATTGACACTACTGCAGGTTAAATTAGGATTTACCTGTTCAATCAACTGATTGTCGTGTCTGATGTTCTGTAGCCGCTTACACTCATCTGTTAACGTTCTGAGTGTGATGTTAGGATCTTGATCCAAACGAGTTAGAAGTCTGGTTCTAATCTCAGCATCTTATGGTGACTGGAGAGCTTTGATGAATATAAGGCATTTAAATTGATCTTCAGTCAACGAGCGTAACTTGAACTTTTCACATTCTCTGTTGACGATGTCTGCTAGAACACCATATTCATCGGCTTCTCGTTTCACCAAATTAAGACACTGGTAGCGAATACTAAACAATGAGGAAGATTCACCGAATATTTCTGACAGCTGAGATACTGTCTCCTCGAAACTGAGCTCTCGAGGTAACTTTGGTAATATATGATCAGCATAGCGTACATGTTCATGACTTCCCAACTTGCGCATCAACAGTCGAGTCTTCCATGCGTCGTCTTGATTACAGAACTCTATTCTAAATGTGTCTTCCCAACGCTTGAACCACGTGAGAAATGTATTGCCACATTCGGGGTCATAATAGAATTCTGGGATGCTGCTGGCAACTGCATCACAAGAAGAAGTACTTGTAGTAGCATGTGAACTCGAGTAGTGTATGTTAAGCTGTTGCGTCAGAGTTTCTAAAAGGCGCATTTGTGCGTCAAGTTGTGCTTGCTGTTGCTGTAGTATTCGGCTGAGCTGGTCATCTGATATAGGCATATTGAATGAATTTTCCTTTTTCCTCGTCGCCACTGTTATAATTGTAATTGTTACTATATAAACGACCCAGCTATTCCTATTGCTTAGTATTCTTATACGATGACACTCGACAAGACCCCAAAATCAGAACACGTTGAACAGGAAAGAAATTGTATTCAAAATAATAATGGTATGTGAACAGCAATCAATAGTTTAAATATCGTTCATATATTTATAGTATAAGCATAAGAAGCTTATAAAATGTCTGCAATAATATGCCCGGGCTGATCGGTTTAAAATTAACCAATCAGCGCGCAGCAACACCATCATGCATAAAACATGCTTAATCTGGTAAATCTATAGCTCACTAACAATATTTTATTCTACCCTATTCACTTAATTTATAGTCGATTAGTGTTGGTTCTAATCAAAAATACACACACAATCTTGGGTTCCTATGTTTGTCTTTATTTAAGATCTTGTGCATTGGTAAATCTATTTCCGTCGTACTTTTTGGCATGTTTCCTTAAATAAAACTCGTGTGTCCTTCTCTAAATATGTTTATTCTCTTTGTAACAGTCATTTATAACTAAGGGGCGAGTGTTAGTCACTAGCTTACTAGATAAATCCCCTTTAGTCCTTTAGTTACCAACTTGGGAACCGATTCAAGTAAGTTTGTTCCTGAACTCCTGGTTTAACGAAGAACTGAATGCATCCACTCATGTATATGCCATTTTTCGTGGGACCCTGTTTATTGATTACTTCTTTTTAAACCGTATAGACAGTTCAATAAATGGGGGCATGATTATCGACGTCACTAGACACACCTCAGAATGAAAATCAATGGCGATCCTGTTGTTCATCACGAACTGCAAGATACCTTTCTTACTGAACGAAACCTACATTAATTGTGTCCTTACTCAAACTATGCAGTTTAACACGTGCTATCCTTGCTTTTTTAAAGGTTATTCACTAGTTGTACGGGTTTTCCCTCATCTAATTCTTCTCAGTACGAATTCCTAGAGTTCGCCTGGCTAGTGCTAACTTGAGTCGCTTTTGGAGTAGACAAAATGTCCATCTCCCAACAAAAAGGCTAGTATACTGAGCTGCAATCCGCTGTATATTACTCTATGTCTGTAAAATGTCTCCTTTAAAAGTAAAGCACACTCACAAATTCAATATTACTTAATTATGGATTCATTCGAAGCATTGCTTGTGTATACTGGGACCACTGAGTAAGCGATGCTGAGATTAGACATAGCTTACTAGGTAGGAATTTCAAATCGACTTGTAAATTAGTGAATCTTCATGGACTGAAGTGTTACGTATCCCTAACCACCTCCTGTCTAGATTCGCTGCGATGGTTGATGTAGGAGTAAGTCGGAATAAAGCTAGGGATGGCCAAACAAAAACTTGGCGTCAGTCCATAAATTCATTGACCGTTAGTTTTAGTCGTATTGGTAAGTCCTGATTAGCTGGTTTTAGGCCCTCTGAATAGTCATATTCACTGATCGCCAATACAATACTATATTACTTCAGACTTCGGACTCCTCAAGTCCATCCACTCCTTTAGAACTGTATTTCCTTAAGTTAAATCTTTTTTTCACTGTTATTACCATTATTTTGACTTTATTATTTGTTGTGATATGAAAACTTGGACTGGTACTCATATTTGCCAGCTTCTATGCTGATAATGACTAATTTTTTCATATCAATGTTAGTAAAAACAATATAGCGTGCATTATGAGTAAAATACCAAACGTTTATATACCCAAGTTCCATATTTTAAACCCAATGGAGTTTGAATTAACTACAAAATTGATTGACAGAATTACACTGTCCATGTATTCTAAGATAAACAACAGATTATTATTCAGAACTATTATCTCAAACCATTATCAACAAATACTCAGTAACGGTCAAGCATTTATCTAGATCTACTCAACTTTTCAAAAGACTGTATATAGATTGTTTAGTATTTTATGAAATTTCTCATCGAAAGCCATTCAAATGATCTACACGTATTATGTTCAGTGTACAAATAAACGTTTTCTGTTTACTAGTTACCTTTTTCTTTAAGTTGGCCTACTGGTTCTATCACTACTTATACTACTCTGGGATTTATCTTGATAATTTTATCTCTGTGCTAATATGGTATAACGAATAAACCGATGCACATATGTGTCCGTTTCTACGCTGCACATAATTGACTACTGACTGACTTAATTTGATTAAAGTTAATTGGAGGGAAGCCTTTAACTTATATTGAATGCTAATTGGCACTCGTCCCGTGTTTCTGCGGAAATAACAATCATGTTGGATCCAAACAGACGTCACTCAGTTTCATATTCATGGACGTTTCTATCGAAGGGACTCTATAAAATTGATTTGTCAATCCATCAATCGTAACTTAATAGTGACTGATACCATTTTGCCCAGTTCTTTTGGTACTGGTTGATTTCTATCCACCAAGTTTCCACCTGGTCATCAACCTAACTGACTTGCCTTTGCAGTGCTGACAAGTGCCAACTAGCATGGAGGGACTTCTATCGATCGCTTTCAAAATGTCGAATAGCAGTGATCATCGCACTGTGATTTCGTCTGATAGTGTTTTCTTTATTATTTATTTATTTGAACACATAAACATTAGTACAAGGGGGCACCAACTACATATTCGCCACACAATAACAATGAGGTTATGAAGAGATAAGAGGTAAAGTGCGTATAATAAAAGAAGGACAACAACGAACAGAAATTAGTGTATGAGAGCGAAATAATAATAACAATAATACTGGGAGAAACAGTTCAGTCAGCTAAAATATAACCAGAAAGAATTCTTTCAGTCAAAGAACTTACGTCTACTTTTATGAAGAAAGTTACAGCAGGATCGCCACTGACTTCTATTATGAAACGGATACTAGGTAAGAGTGGCAAATCGATTAATGAAGTACTGAAACTTCAACAGTTGAGATGGCTGGGACATGTGTTACGTATGCCCAACCACCGACTGCTCCGAAGTGCGATGTTTTATGGTGTGGGAGTAGGTTGGAAGAAAGCTAGGGGTGGCCAGACCAAAACGTGACACAAATCCATGAAGTCACTGACAAGTGGACTGAGCCATGTTGGTAGGTGTAGACTACCTGGTTGGGATTCGCGAGATGATAGCAATCGATGGTTAGAGACCTTGAATGACATGGCTCAAAATCGTTTACAATGGCGGAGGTGCATCCACTCTTTGTGTTCTACGAAATTCTAATCTTCTGAATTCCTCATGTCTCTATCTTTTTTCTCTTTCCAAATTTATTTCATTGGATTATACTTCTTGAGTAACATCTTCAAGCCCCCAAATGCCCTGGTACGGCCAAGAGTGGAGAAAGTCAGCTCTCCATCCCGAAATGCTCTCACATGACCACGTATATATAGCCCCTGCCAGGGAAGTCCTACTCACTGCCTTCTCGTGGCATTACTGTTGTTTACCGAATTGAGAGGACGAAAAGCGAATGTCCGGCGCTATAACCGGGTTGGTGGATATGAAGGATCCACCTAGGGGAGTTGGAAAACCCTGATTCCGAACCAATGGTGTACATGGGCTCCCGTATCCTGAAGGAACAAATGGCGGATGAACCAGTTATTGGTCACCGGCTACCATGGGACTGCATCTCCTCACGATGCTCCACTGCCTTGTGGGTTAGACCTCTAGATCAAAGGCTCGGGGTGTAGCCCCCTAAGAAAACCACCTGCTTCGGTTTGGGCACCCGGGCAGTATCACAGCACTCTCGCAAAAAAATGAAATGGAACATTCAACTGACAATTATATTCTCGTTCATACTAGAAACAAAACAATTTGCATTATTACTATTATTATTATTGTTATTATTATTATTATTATTATTATTATTTCACCCCCTTTTATCCCCAATTTGTGTAACCTTACTTTTCAACTTATGCAGCAGCTCGCTCTTGGTGGAAAATCTGTCCTATCTAAACGATCTCCAGTCACTGTCTGGTTGAAAGTGAATGCTTCCACCGATTATGAATACTAAAGCAGTCTTTCTGAAATCACGTACGCCGTCCTTCAACGTTCTCACACTAATGCAGATCAGACAACAGATAGGGCTGGATATGTCTTTGGAGGGTCTTAATGTTGACGTTTGTTGTCTATCCGAGACCCGTATTCAAGACTCTAGTGAAGTACTACAAATCCGCTCTCCATCTGTCGCCTCGAAAAGCTTGTTTCACGTGCGCTTATTCGGGGACCCTGTGGCACCTTCGTCTGGTCTTGCTGGCGTTGGTGTCGCACTAAGCGCTAGGGCTGAGGCAGCACTAATCGATTGGATCCCCATTAACAGTCGGTTATGTGCTGTTAGATTAGAAAGTTCCATCGAAGTGAGAAGAAACCGGCGAGAGAAACGGTGTCTTTTCGTCATCTCCGCCTATGCCTCTACAGATTGCAACCCGGATGCAATCTAGGATGAGTTCTACCACCAGTTAACAGTTCTTCTCCAGAAAGCGCGTTCGACAGATATTGTAGTACTAGCCGGAGACTTGAATGCACAGGTCGGGCGTCTAGGCACAGAAGAGAGTCGTTTAGGTGGCCGATGGGGACTTGTTGGTTGCAGGACAGATAACGGGGACCGTTTGCTGCAACTGTGCACAGACCACAACCTGTTTCTGGCCAGCACTAACTTCTGGCACAGTCATCGCCGGTGTGCCACCTGGCGTCCTCCCTCTGCATCTCAAGCCTGGACTCAGATTGATCACATCGCGATCAGCTACCGCTGGCGTGGTTGTGTACAAGACTGCCGATCCTTTTGGAGTACCTATCTGGAGTCTGATCATGCCCTGGTCTGCGCCAATCTCACCTTACTTTTCAGTGGCCGAAGAATTGACCGCCATCAACGGATCGATGTTAGTAAACTGGCTGCAACATCTGTTGCAAGTAAGTATCGAGCGGAGCTAGCTTCTAGGCTAGCTACCATCCCACCGAAAAGTATAGATGAGCATTGGTTGCATCTTCACGACGCCATGAAAATGGCGAGTAAAGTCGCTTGCGGCTTCGCGAAACGTCCCGCTTACAAGCACTGGGTTTCTTCTGGCTCCTTACAACTGATCGAAGCCCGTCGGTCTACTCCGGGTAACCGTGAGTTTGACCACAAACGAAGGCTGTTACGTAATGAAATCGGGCAAAGCTTGCGTAAGGACCGAGAAGCTTGATGGTCGGAGCGTGCTAATGAGATGGAAGCAGCAGCTGCATCTGGTAACTTCCGGAAGCTCTTCCAACTCATCCGAGCCACTGGCAGCAAGAAGTCTGGTGTGAGTGAAACAATCTACGAGGATGACGGGATGCCAATCACTAACATCTCTCGACGTCTTGGACGATGGGCGGAATTTTTCGAAGGGCAGTTCAACTGGCCTGCCGCTCCGGCAACATCAACCAGTTTGTCCTGCCCCCCATGGCCGGTGACGACTGATCCACCAAACGAGGCGGAAGTCCGCAAGGAACTCCAACTCTTGAAACGTTACAAATCACCTGGCCCAGATGACTAACCTCCGGCTCTTTTTAAAGATGGTGGTGACTTTCTGACTAAGGAATTAACTGTGTTGTTTGCAAAGGTTCGGGAGCAAGAAGGTGTTCCAACATCATGGAATGAGTCGATAGTCGTCCCTATCTTTAAAAAGGGTTCACGTTGTTCCTGTAACAACTATCGGGGGATAAGTCTACTTCCGATTGCGTCCAAACTATTGGCTTCTATCATTCTTCGTAGGTTGTTTAAAACCCGAGAACGATTGACTCGCGAGGAGCAGGCTGGTTTTCGTTCTGGTCGAGGATGCATTGATCACATCTTCACCCTCCGCCAAATGTTAGAACACCGTCATACTTATCGCAGGCCAACAATCGTAGTGTTTCTTGATATCAGGGCCGCCTCCGATTCGTTGGACAGGACTGTTCTCTGGGATTGTCTATTGAAGAAGGGTGTGCCTGAGAAGTTCATTAACATCTTAAAGGCCCTGTATACGAACACCTCAGGCAGAGTGAGGGCATACAACCACCTTTCTCCATTGTTCCATTCGAGCAGTGGGGTTAGGCAGGGTTGCCCGATCTCACCATTCCTCTTCAACTTTGCCATCGACGACATCCTGGAAACAGCTCTGATGGATGTAAGTAATGGCGGTGTGGATCTGCTGCCTGGAGAACGACTTCTCGACCTCGAGTATGCGGATGATATTGTCTTACTGTGCGATAATGCCCAAGGCATGCAATCCGCACTTAATCAGTTGGCAATTAGTGTCCGCAGGTACGGCATGTGTTTTGCACCCTCCAAGTGCAAGGTACTCCTAAAAGACTGGCAGGATTCTCATCCTGTACTCACCCTAGATGGTGAGCAGATTGAAGTAGTTGAGAAGTTCGTGTATCTAGGTAGCTACATAAGTGCTGGTGGTGGCGTGAGTGATGAGATTGATGCACGTATAATGAAAGCCAGAGCGGCTTATGCCAATCTGGGCCATCTTTGGCGCCTTCGTGATGTTAGTCTGGCTGTAAAAGGTCGGATCTACAACGTGTCGGTGAGAGCAGTTTTGCTCTATGTTTATAAAACCTGGCCTCTCCGAGTTGAAGATGTTAGACGTCTCTCTGTGTTCGATCATCGTTGTCTCCGAAGGATTGCTGACATTCAGTGGCAACACCATGTTAGTAATGCAGAGGTTCGGCATCGTGTGTTCGGGCGCAGAGACGATAATCCAATTGGTGTCACCATCTTGAAACATCGACTTCGGTGGCTTGGACATGTTTTACGAATGTCGTCCCAGAGAATTCCACGTCGTGCATTATTTGCCGACCCTGGGACTGGTTGGAAAAAGCGGAGAGGAGGTCAGTGTATGACATGGTGTCGTGGTATGAAAGAAAGCTGCAAAGGGCTAGCTTCTGTTGGTCCTTCACGACTCCCTGGCTGGGGTCCGAGAGATGGTGCAACACAGTGGCTAGAGACGTTATCAGATATGGCTCAGAATAGAAGCCAGTGGCGATCCTGCTGTAACCTTCTTCTACTTTCTTCATAAAGAGTGGTTCTAACTTTCCTAACTGAGAGAGTTCTTCTGGTTGTACATTTCAGTTCCCCCCATCATTACTCTTCTCCTTTTCTTTTTCCTTCTTTTATATATACGCATCTTCTTCCTTCTCCCATTCTCATTATTTTGTGTGGCGCATATGTATCCGGTGCCCTTTGTGCCAATATATATGTTAATAAATAAATAAATAAATAATAATCAAACCCTAGTATTTGGGATTACTGCTTATACTCTAATTACCTCTACCACTATGGGATTTGAATCGACAACTGCATCTCTGTGTTAATGTGGTATGGCAACTCGAACTGATGTACGTACGTACGAAGTTCTACGTTGTGACTGGCTGACTCTTTCTGATAATGTCCCTAGTCACTATGTTGCACCATCTGTAGGACTCCAACCAGAGAGTCGTGAAGGACCAACAGAAGCCAGTCCTGTATAGCTTTCTTTCATACCACGACACCATTTCATACACTGACCACCTCTCCGCTTTTTCCAACCAGTCCCAGCGTCGGCAAATAATGCACGACGTGAAATTCTCTGAGATGATATTCGTAGGATATGTCCAAGCCACTGAAGTCGGTGTTTCAAGATGGTGACACTAATTGAATTATCGTCGCTGTGCCCGAACACACGATGCCGAACCTTTTCAGTACTAGCATGGTATTGTCAGCAATCCTTTGGAGACAAAGATGATTAAACACGGAGAGTTGTCTAACATTCCCAGCTCGGAGAGGCCATGTTTCATAAGCATAGAGCACAAATGCTCTCACCGACGTGTTGTGGACCTGATCTTTTCCAGCCAGACTAACATCAAGAAGTTGCTGAAGAAGGTCCAGATTGGCGTAAGCTGCTCTGGTTTTCACTCTACGTGAATTAATCTCATCACTCACGCCACCACCAGCACTTATTTATTAAAACAAATATTGGTTCAAGGAAGCACCAGATACATATGCACCACACAAATCTCATTTGACTTGTGTGAATTTGTCAGCCACCGAAACTTAAGGTGAGATTAGCGCAAGCAAAGGCATAATCATATTCCAGATAAGTACTGCAAAAGAGTAGCAGGCTTGTACACGACCGCGCGAGCGGTAGCTGATCACTATGTGATCGATCTGAGTTCAGGCTTGAGATGCAGAGGGAGGACGCCAGGTGACACATCGGCGATGACCATGCCAGAAGTTAGTGCTAGCCAGAAAAAGGTTGTAGTCTGCGCACATCTGCAGTACACCGACTACCACGACGTGAAATCCCGATTAGTGTTGATGATTGGAAGGAAGCTAGGGGCGGCCAAACGAAAACGTGGCATCAGTGCTTGAAGTTACTAACTTCTAGTCTGAGCCATGTTGGCAGATGCAGACTACTTGGTTGGGGTCCGCGTGACTATCGTAACCAATGGTTGGAGACTCTAGGTGACATGGCTCAGAATCGATCACAATGGCTCAAGTGTATACACTCTTTATCTTCCCTTAAACCTTGAGATTAAAATTGCTTCATAACGTTCTTCCTTCCTATACTATATCCTTATATACAACCTATCTTTTATATACTACCACCACTAAATTAACTACTTCTATGAATTCGGTGTTCATCTTGTTGTGCTAACGAGATATGGCAACTTGGACCGATGCATAAATGTACCTGGTCCTACGTTGTAGCCGACTGAAGTGTGTGGTAATCGGTAACGTAGATATTAGTCGTTATCGTTAGATCTTGAAAAATAATGTTTTTTTAGTGGATTTTTTTACTATTATCGTAGTAGTTCCTTATCTGACTACTTCTCCAAAGAATTGACTTAAAGAACCATACTTTCTCCAGTTGTAGTTATCATTGATTTGAGTGAGGGCTGTGATATTTCATAGGTGTCCAAATTGAAGCAGGTCATTCAATAATGTAAGGTTCCATAACTAAACATTCGAAAACGTGTTTTAATCGAACTTTCTGTCAATGCGTTTAAGCTATAATCTTATGTTAAATAATAATTTGCATGATTTTTCTGTACTAATAATCATCGTTTTACCTAATATCATATGTGTGATTATGTTGTGGATGAGAACTGAGTTGGAGACAACTGAGTTTTAATACAAAATTACTGAACACAAGAACCATACACTGAACACTTCATTTGCCAAATTCCATCATTTGTCCTTTGCAGGCTGTATGCTTCTTCAAGTTCACAATTTCTTTCTGTTTTCCCTTCTATTCTCTTCAACACAATCTTCCCAACCTTCTGCTGCCAGGTTTTCCACTTTCGACCGGTGTTATATATTACTTATGTCGACAGATATAAGTAGCATACATCACAATTACAGCAAAAATATGGATCCTATAACATAATGCTGTCTTTTATTTGTTTAACTTGTGAATATTGAAACAGAAATTTTAAGTAATTAGTCTTGCATTATGTTTCAAGTTATTTATGGTGACACGTCTGTACATACGTTTAGTATATAGAGAAAAAATTTCCGGTAATATTTACACTGTTAGGAAATAAGTGACCCAGAAGTTTGGATAGTTGCCAAATTATTTACTTCTTGGTACACTGTAATTCTCTCTAATTAAAAAATTTTATTTGAATATTAAAAGTTAAGTGACTCATCACAAGCAGTACACTAATATGTTTTGTTAAATATTTAGAGGCATTTTCAGAAAGTCCTCGATCAGTTATTGTCAGCGTAAAGCCTGTGACAAATGTGCATCAGCCCGAGTTGCCATACCACAGAAAGTCTTGAGTTTTGGTTCCACACTTGTCTGAAATTCAAACATGAATCGGGTTTTGCATTTATTAACACATTATTTCAGCCCATGTCCAAATGACTTAGTTTAGTCAGGCTCTCGTTATACGACAGCTTTGAAATTCCAGCTCAATTATTTTTAGACGGGCTGATTGCTTCCACGCAATACTCGAGGTTTGGTTGAAGGATATCACAAATGTTAATATATCTCCTTCGTTTGGGAAGAAGTATCATCCTACATTGACTAATAACCATTGGAGTTTCCATGAAGATGCAGAGGTACCGAATGGCATTACCTAATCTACATCATTTATGATACCAGTAAAGCATCTAAATATCTAGAAAAGAAGTAGCTCCTACGATGTGTTCGTGAGATAGGATCTCTGATGTTCTCGAAATATTGAAATCAATATTAAATAGTGCTTATATTGTAAACCTATCGTCTTGGTCAAGGGAAACGAGTCAGCCACAAATCGCACAAACTGGAGACTCTGACATGAGTTTGATGTATATTATGTATCAAGAACTTTTGTTCTTTTCACAAAAGCAGAAGTCTTGTTATGGTTAGTCAGGATTTTCAACTGGACAGTTGTTCTCTACAAGCTCTACCTCTACGTATAAGGTTGTAAATCCATAAATATTACATCATAATGAACAATATAAACTGTAAATAAGAGATTTGTGATGGTGGAGGAGATTTGTAGCTCAGGTGGGTGATTTTGATGTAGGTTTGTTACCTGAGCTGAGTGGTTTGGTCGTGGAGCTTTCATCGTCCTTC
>NC_031496.1:34286802-34316218 GCF_000237925.1 Schistosoma mansoni
AAGGACGATGAAAGCTCCACGACCAAACCATCCAGCTTAGAAAACAAACCTACATCAAAATAAGCGATTTGTATTGAATCACTCAGTGGTTCTGAACTACATTGCTTATCATTTCAATAGTCGCTCACCATTCAAGTTGAAATCTATCTAAAGAAAATTAAAAATCTGATATTCTGTGAATTCTCATGATTTCCATTGTTTGCTTCAAGTGTATGAAGGAAATATACCTCATATTGCTTGAAAAATAAAATAAACTTCACATTTCAAACCCTCATATTTTCAAATTTATCTGCATACGAATTCGCAAAATCCACAACATACCCAATGGTCCAGACAAACAGTTGTGCTTCAATCTATAAATATTCCTACCATTATTTTGTATTTATCAATATATTTTGCTTAGTTAAACTGTAGTCCATAAACAAAGGAGAAGAAATAATCTGACAGGCTGTTTCACATTAGGCCATGACCTTGAAATTATTGAATAACCTTGAAGCTAGCGCCAGATAGCCAATAGACCAATCACAATATCTTATCGATCCGTTAAGCTTGCTAGGGTTTTTTGTCCGCCCTGCTCTTATAATTGTTATTGTTTCTTGTCCTAGCCGGCCGTAATTTATTAGCTGTTCAGAATATTTTTTGTACGATCTTGGAATTAAGCTATTTTATCAAATTTTGCTTTGTTCGACTAGAAGTATAGAATGAAAATATCATTCTTAATGTATATACCACCTACAACATGAAAAAGACTAGATTTTTGTGGATTCGTGATTTACCGGCAAAATGTAAAGATGCAGATCTGAGAAATGTTCTTGAAAGGTAAATTTTTAACGGTAGTTTTTCTATTTTAATACGATATTGTTATTTTTGTTGAGTTTTATATCTTTTCAATGAAACTTTTCTCAGTTTTGTTGTTATTAGCCTTTATGCGTACCATTATGTTGTTTTTTATGAATTTTCAAATATATTTCTCATTTAAAGGCATGGTGGTGGATCAATTCAAAAAATTCGATTATTTAAAGAAGGTCATATGCGTCATGCTATAGTGACGTTTGTGGATATTAAGTCAGCTGCAGCAGTTATTAATACAGAGAATAAAATTAATGATTCATTATTAAAAATGGAATATTGTGGTTCAGCTGATACAACAATAGGAATTATAAATCATAAAAATATTAATTCACATCGTAATAATACAGAAATCACAAATCAATTGCCAACATTTAATAACAGTAATCATAATAATTCGGATCGTAAAACAGAAAAGTAAGTTAACCGTATCTGATTGTTGTTATGTTCTTGCTAGTTGTTGTAATTAGGTTTTGGTGATATTTTATCACCTATCATCCTTAGGTTATTCTAATAATGAATTGTGTGTTTTGGTGCAACAACATGAATATTCTGATTGATACCGACCTCTTTTGTTAATGTTCTCAATATCTTGACTTTGTGAATAAGTTTTGGATGATAGAAATGTTTATTATTTGGTAGATTTTGCCTATTTAATGTTACTGTTCCATTAATTTTTGCTTATTCTTCTGTAAATTAGTGAGTGAGCTCAGGATACGTTTCTGTTTTGAATTGAACTTCCCGTTACCGCTTAATTTTCGTCCTTTTGGATTTGCTTTAGATGTTTTTTTGTATATATATTGAGGGGAACTGTAGCAGTTTAAATTGATTTAGGTAAATCTTCAATTTATACTGATTACCTACTATTTTCAGTTGAAATGTCACTTTTCGTGATATTCCTAAGATGTTTGGCTATATGTATTCTATGTGATTTCTGCTCATCTATCCGCACACTTTTATGGATTATAGCTGTTTTCAATCTGAAAATCATTATAAACGACGGTCAGGGTATCCTTAACATTGGCAAGAATTTCATTATCTTAAAATTACCTTAAATATTACTTCCTATTCTTTTGGTTGTGATAAGCTCAGCTACGTAGGTTATTTGTAGTGTACTAGATTGATTGGTTAAGATGAGATGAAATTAAGCAGACTGTATAAGTGATTAGTTAGTATACAAAAGTTGTGAAATTGTAATTTTCCACATATTTTCAACCTTAAAAACTTAAATTTAAGCTCAGAACAAAAGACAATGGTGATATCTTTTGCGTTATCAAATAGGTAGCAAATTCATAAACTTGTATATTTCCAATCTATATAATAGTTGTATTATTGTCTTTTTTTCTCTGCCGCCCCTCTGTTAGCGTTTAATTGATCAAGTCCTTTTATTTTATTTATTGTAATTACAGTCTTGAACTCATTGTATTTAGAGATGTTTATTGTACGTGTTTACTAATCAGCTTCTTTATGGTTGGCAAAAAAATATATACAACTCAGTTTCATATTCCCTTTTCTGATTGACTAAAATTGATTTTCGTTAACCTTTGATTGACATCACGTTATTCCTGTATTATCTATGGTATTTAGGTGTAGTATGATTAGCGTTTCTGCTTTTTGAATCATTCCAAATGTCGGTTTTATACATGACTTCACTTTTCGTACAAATAACAAGTGTGTTCTAACGTACCTTTTTGTCTAGGTCATCCTTTATTTAATCCCATATAGTTTACCAATGTCAGTATATTTTATATAATTTCTAGAGCTACGATACACGTATTAGTTTAGAATTGATAAAGGTCCAGTATAAATTTTTTTGCTAAAGATAGTCAAGCAGTCATAATTTGCTGTGTGACAAGAACTTAATTCCAAATTGTTATAGTACATAAAATAGTTTCCTACGAAATGCAAGTAATTCATAAGCTTTTGGGATCTGACTCATTATTATTCATTGTAAATGTCCTTGTAAACTGAATTCTAGCTCATTTGTCTTTTAAACTTCATATGTTAATCAGAAAAGTCTGTGTAACATAAAGTCTAAGCATTAAATCATTCAATAATTATTTAACATTTAATATTTTGTACTTATTTTTATTAATGTTTGCCATACTCCATAAAAAGACGTTCACTGTTAAATCAACTTCGTTTCATACTCTTTATACTGCGACGTTTGAAGATCACTAGCGCGTTATCTGATTTCACCTTACTATCATCATTTATGTAATCCATTCTCGTTGATTTTACTGTTTTATTATCTTTATTCTTTGTCTTGTAAATCCTTGATTTATATGAAAGAGGTTAAATTTATAGCTTCCGTTTCCATAATACCTCATTACTTCTGGTATGTATCTAAATCATGCACAAAAACTGCTGTTTACTACTTTCGTAACTCCGTCTTTTATTGTTATTATTGTTACTATAATATAACTTCATGTATAACGGTAGAACATTCCATTTTTCTAAATCTACTGGCGTTTAGTCAAATATTCAACATTTCTTTACATCACTCCTGACTAGAATTTCATTCAGGATATTTTTCAGTTTCATTCTGTCGAATAGCTTCTTACAAACTCTATTCATATATCTATTATGATTCATTTTACAATAGTTAAGTGGATTCTATTAAACTTTACACCATTAATAATTCCTCATAGTTTTCTTTCTCTACAAAAGAAATAATTGAGAATCTTTACAGTTATCAGTCATATACTAATGAATGTTTATTTAAGAAGTTCAAATCAAGTATTCATTTTCCATTGCCAGTTAATAATTTATAAATTACAGCTATTTAGAATTCCGTTTTTACATGAAAGCAGAATTACATAGTTTTTCATTTGCATGATAAATAGTATTATGACCATTCAATTATAACAACTTGCCTAAATTACAAGTTAATAAGAATGCAGATTTCGGTTCAGACACTCAACTCTCAATAAATATGTAAATTTATACGTGCTCTATTAATCTCTACGTTGAAATAAATGTTATGTGGCTAATAAAAATATTATGATTTACACCCTAAAACTGGTTTATACTAAACCAGTAAACTGCAATTCAGTGGTGTTGTTTCATTGTTCAGTAAGTAGAGAGGTTAAACCAAGAGAGGAGTTGAAATCTTTAATTCACAACAAGAATTTTGAGAAAACAAATCTGCTTTAGTTACAATAGTAGTTTTATCTTAAGTATTAGAGTTCACGTAGTCACTTTCTGCCTTGATTAAAACTACGATAGTATCAGAACAACTTGCTGAGAAATCTTTCCAGTATCTCGTTCCGTAATTATTGTTATTATCAATTCGTCGATCAGTTTAATGTTTATGCACATCACAAAAGATTCGATAAGTAATTGATTATTCATCTATCAAGCGATGAGTTCTTGGAATGTTATTTATGTTATTCATACACTTATTTTGTGCTTATACATTGGCTGAGTACAAGGTAGATTAATTTGACCCGTTAACCCATCCACCCAACGTTTTCATATCGCTTCTGTGCTGAATAGTATTCAGAGACAAAATCTTATTCTGGATCACTAACTCAGAAAAAAGTCAATTTCATTGTTATTTCCAATGTTACTCCACAACCTATTGTTATTTTTTGTGTCCTTCTTACTGGTATTAATTACTCTTCCGTCCACTGTTTTTTTTCAAATGACTCGTACATTACTATATGGAGTTTAGTTTTCATCAGATTATTCACATTAAATAACGATAATATTCTTTGAAATGAATTACATCATCTACAATCATAAAGATAACGCCACTGTGTTGGAAAAAATAGTTATTTCTTTTACCATCCTAGTTCATATGATTTGCATTTGATAAGTTCTATTTTTCACCAAAGTATATAAAAATAAAAATTGTACTGTTTTTAGGGTTGCTAAGGATCACATGTAGTACACAGTTAAATCTTCCTCATTGTTATTGTTTGAATCTATGTCATAAAGAATGGGAAGTCTTTTTCTTAGACTGTTTTCTTAATCGACATTAATAATATGATTGTGATTAGTAATAAAGAGACGTTTCTACTGATGATTAAATGTGTGATTTATGTGGAGTAACTTGAGATTTCTTTGTCTATCTAGCTTTGTTTTGATTAATTCTATAACGAATTCTCTGTTGTGTTATTGTTGTTAAAGTCTAGCAACGTAAATTTCTGTGGAAACGTCAGATTCCACGCTAGCGAAATTATCTAGTCATAATGCTTGACATCTTCCTTGTTAGTGACAATATCTAATCTGTGTCTATAATACGATTTTCATCTAGGTATTATGAAGTCTAAACTCTTTGAAATATGTTTATTAATTTTACTCAAAAAAATAAATTTTGCAATGGCATTATTGTAGTGCAACAGTAATAATGTCTGATAATGTAAAGTTAAGTATTGTTATTCTTTTGATGAGAGATATTAAACCGTGTAAGATTGAATAGGTTTCTTAATTTAACTAGTTCAGTAACTTCCATACTACACCACGGGAACGTTCTTCGACATCAGAAGTTGAAGAAATGCTTCTGTCATATTTTACTGTTAAGAGAGTGAAATTAGTTCCATAAATAACTTTGACAAGGAGGTTCCAGAATACATAAGGCTGTGTAAAGTTAAATGTTCCTCAGTATCATATTCACAGTGCTGACCGTACTAAATCCTTATTTTTGGCCTGTTTATTTATGCAGAAATAATTCGGTTAACTACCAACAAAGAAGCTTTAACTGCGTAATTTCTTTTCATTTGCTTTTTTTTTTTACAATCATTTATACTTGTAAATCTTTACAATCTGAATAAAATAATCACGGAATCTTCGATATTTATTCATCAAATTCATTCTTATCATTAACTGTGAAAAAGTTCCGAGGAAAGTTTGTTTTTTCACTATTTTCATAATAAGAGTTCAGTTCTGTTTACCAGTGTAACAATTTACATTCGATGAGAGTACTTAGTATTTATTTGCTTACCGGGCAACTCCAGCACTCCTGTGTAAAATTATTTCATGACCAATTTTCCAATCATACTTAACTAAGAGTACAAAGATTAGTGGACTATACTATCCTTTATGAGAACTTATTGTTTTAAATCAACCAAAACTGTGTTTACACTATTTGTATTCCTAAACATAACGCACTTCACCAAAGTCCTCCTGTATAAGTGGGTTTTTTTAATTGCTGGTAAAACAATGACTTGAAATCAGTATTATGATTCAATTTTTTTCTTAAATGCGTACACGTTAACTAACTTATCTCCTTCGCAAATTGTAATTAGTCAATTGAGATGATGAGTCTTCTTTCATGTTCATTCACTACAAATTGTAAATCAAGAGAAAAGCAATTGATTAAATGGTTATATTTTCTTCTCACTACAGCCTTGATGTTAGATTTTTTCCTTTCACCTAATCCAACTAATCATTGTAATGTACTCGAGTTGCAAATGTTACAGAAAGTAGTCATAGTGCGTTCGAATAACTGATGATAACAAGCTAACGAAATCAAAGAAAAAAGTATTACGATGGTTTGATCATAATTCAAATAGTTTTACTATGCCTTTTAGTTCTCGATCATGGGAAATTGTCTGTTTCAGGGAATGAGCTAATGTGAATAATTAATTATGACTTGGAACTGAAAGTTTTAGTCTCTTAATTTAGCTATTCAAATAGTGGGGTCATCTTTCTGTGTTTCTACATAATCGTTTTTCATAACTTTGCTAAGTATTATTATTGTGTACAGTGCAATAATTGGTTTTGCTCATTTTCTCAGTTTTCTTTTAAAATCGGTTGTAAGTGGTTGTTATTCTGAGACAAACAGTGAAGCACACAGACACAAACTGAATCCTTTATATGGTTTGATGAATTTCTTTTAATGCCTTGGTCCGGCCGAGAGTGAGGAGGGCCAGCTCTCTCTCTCTCTCTCTCTCTCGAAGTGCTCTCACACGGCCACGCGTATACAGCCTCTGACAGGGAACTCCTACTCATTACCTTCTGTTGGTGGTGGTGTTGTTTTTATGTATATATGGTGCCCCCTTATATCAATATTTATATGTTCAAATGAATAAATAATATTTGGAGCTGTTGATAATGTTTATCTCTCCAACTTGTAATTTCAGTAACCTAGATTCTATGGAATTTGTGTGACTTATTGGTTAGTGCTCTCTCAGAAACCTTAGTTATCTATGTACTTCTAATAAATATAAACAGAAATGGAAAGTGTACATGATCTTTCACAATTAATAACTTGCATATACAATGTTCACACTTATAAATAGTTAACCTGTCTTTTTTTAAAGAAAAACAAACAATGTATTAAATTGACGTTATATATTAATGTAACTGAATGTACTAGTCACAGTACTACAAAATAATACCTTTGACATTAAGACTGTCGAGTTCCTGTGTGAATTTATTGACTTTCAAACAACAACACGGTGTATGATGCTATGTAGCCGTTAATTGACTCACATGTGTCATGCTCTACGTTACTTCTGACTGATTGATTAATGTAACTTTTAACATAAATTGTATAATGTTTAACAAAACAGTTATTTTCATGCTTACCATTGTTTCGACGTCACCAATGGTTGGAGACTCTAGGTGACATGGCTCAGAATCGATTACAATGGCGTAAGTGTATACACTCTTTATCTTCCCTTAAACCTTGAGATTAAAATTGCTTCATAACATTCTTCCTTCCTATACTATATCCTTATATACAACCTATCTTTTATATACTACCACCACTAAATTAACTACTTCTATGAATTCGGTGTTCATCTTGTGCTAACGAGATATGGCAACTTGGACCGATGCATAAATGTACCTGGTCCTACGTTGTAGCTGACTGACTGAGAAGGAATGAATTACTTACCTATTTATGCCTATTACCCTTTGTGAAGGAGAATAGGCAAACCGTCAGTATTTTCCATCCAACTCTGTCTCGGGTAATCTTTTCCAGTTGTTATTCATTCTTTTCATATTTGCTTACAATTCTTGACGCAATGTGTTATGTGGTCTTCCTCTTCTCTGTTTCCCTTCAAGATTCCAACTTAGCGCATGTCTCGTGATACTGTTTAATGATTTCCTTAATGTGTGTCTTATTCACTTCCAGCGTCTTTTTATAATTTCCTCCTCAGCTCAAAGTTGGTTTGTTCTCTCTCATAGTAAGCTGTTACTGATGGTATTCGGTCAACGGACATTGAGTATCTTACGTAGACAATTGTTTTTAAATACTTGCACTGTTTTGATGTTCGTTATGGTAGTTCTCCAAGTTTCAGCTCAGTACAGTAGAAAAGCCCTTCTAAAAAGTAAATAATTACCAAATCTTAGTTTTAAATATCATATGTAGACTTTATTTTCTATCTCGTGTTTTACACCCATTTTCCCGATTCTTTATTATTATTTTTTGGTTTTTCTTCCATTTCGTTAAAATGATTTAAGTTGCAGTAATGCAAATAAGCATTTGTCATTTTATGTGTATACTATAAAGGCGAGGTGACAGTGCTGAAACCCGATCGTCATATACCTCTTTTTGTGAGAACATAATAAATGGATTTAGTTAGTTATATTCAAGAAAGTAATTAGGCTAACAATAAGTATTGTTAAACACTAATAGTGTTATTCAAAACCGTAACTTGTATCGGAATATAAATTTAGTTGTGTTTAGTGTTTGACAAAGTTTAAAATTTTCTATTACAAACAAATTATATCTAGGCACTAAAATGTTACTTTATAATGTACACATTTGTTTCATAGTATATAAATACTATATTCTATTGTCATTTGAGTGTTCATTTCGGTACAAGAATTTTCCCAGCTTCTTAATGTTCTTCGACGTATTTTCTCAGAAATTCTTTTTTCTAGACTTAGTCTAATCAAAATAATAATTTCCACTCACCTAAATGACGTAATAAAGACGGTAACGATGTTTAGATTATGCTAGATTGTTTAACCTGTCATGCAAAAATTAAATGAATATTTGACTGGAATTATTTAACTACATGTCCCTTTTTCCGTTTGTTTTGTCTTAGTAAACAAATGGGTTATAAGAATACCAGTTATTTCATAGCAAGATTCGTCTTGTACATTTCAATGGAATGCCGTGGCTGAGTTATTCAAATAGTAATTGTTCAGTTACAAACAAACTAGGTCACAATGAATCAGTTTACATTTCCACAACGAGGTTAAATTAATTAGATGCATACCAAAATAGTCGAAATAATGGTAGTATCTATGATTAGGCAAATGACTAACCGTAGGAAATATGATTTGAAAAGGAGTAAAGAGTATCAAATAACTTTAAATCTAAGAATCAAATGAAAGATATGGAAATAAGGCTTCTACACTGTCACCCTACGGTGACAAAGAAAATAAGTCTAACATTTAAAATCAATACATGGTTTTTTTTCTCTTCTCTCGAAACTAGTACTTTTTTGAACGAAAGAAAAAAAGTATATCAATACTTCATGTATTATTTGTTTTTTTTAAGTAAATCATGTTTAAATCAGTAAGATATTTCATTCTATTTAGTAGTACATTAATATATGACAGCTATATTTCTCTATCATGCATATACATGTTCTTTGCTCATTGTTCACGTTCGATTATTGCCTTTTTTTAACCAATATATTTAATCTATCTTTAGTAACTACTACAATCGATTGTTTTTGTTCAATCAGATGGTTAATGGTGCTTACACTTTATACGTTTACATGTATGTAGAAAAGAAATCACTTGTTTTTTTCCTTTTGGTAAAGTACTACATATTTGTTTTAAGCACCTTTTAAATGATTAACATTATTTAAAGAGTTTTGATGGCATTCTATAACTAAGTCGTTTCACGTTTAAACTCGTTAGATCCATTCAGTAAATTGTGTGAAACTCTCAAATGTTTTATTAATATTAATGTGACTAACTAATCAACGAAAATAAATCTTTGTATTTTTTCGAATTCATTCATTCGATCTTAATCTATTAAAACCAGAAAGTACAGGACAGTTTTTTCGTCTTACTTTGGGAAATGTGCTCATCCACGATCATATCGAACCCGAGACCTTCAGATCTCACGGTGAGCGTTAAATCTTTAGATCACTGAGCTGTCACGTAATGGTTTATATGGTTAAATTCAATCGATTCGCAATATTTTTAAATGTATATACGTATATTTAGTGCATTTAACTTGTTCACATTCTACCTGGTTATATAGAATTACCTTTATAGTTTCACACATATTTTCGTTATTCCAGAATTCTCATCGTTTACTGAACCAATTTAAGATCCTAAAGTGTTTTATTTTTTGCTCCTAAAATACATTTGGTATCAAACACATTAGTTGTTGATTACATTTACCATTGATCGATTTCACTGTAAAGTTTGAAGAGGAAAATGATGAATAACTTTCAATAAAGGATATTCCACTACATTTTATTTCATCGACTAAATGACCTAGGAAATCCTTTGTGTACCAACCACTGTTTGTTGCTTATTCACTTATTCACTTTGAGGGCTCCCAAATGCCCTGTATAAACTACTTTACATATGATGAATATAACTTTTTTTAACGATGTAGTTACAGTGAGGAGATTGTATAACTTGATAGTTCAATTGTACTCGATTTACAGTCGGATTGAATAGGGCTATTCAACACACTTGATTGTATCTTTATTCTCCATAAAGTCACAAGTACAGTATTACACGGATTTTCGATTCGACGGATTAACTCTTAACAATTTATATAAATCATGTTTCTGCGGTTGTATACAGATCACTTTGAGATGGGTTAGTAGCTTGGTGATTAAGGGGTTCAATTTACATCTAATAAGTTACTAGTTCGAACTCCTCCTTACCTGCTATGGTTTGGTCAACCAAGTAATATCACCAGTACTCACACTCGAAGCCCAGTACACTGTTATGTAGCCAGCTAATGAGTTAAATAAATAAATTGTCCATTGAGTTGAATTTCGCTTTGAATTGTCTGAAATATTTCTGTACATTAGATTTAAATACATCTCTAATCATTAAAATCTCCAATATTAATCATTTTGTCTTTTCAAAAAAAATTTATGACAGGGAGTTGAATACTAACACTCTTCATAAAGGATCAAATGATTCACATCATTCACTCCCTAACAATGATCAACTGGGAAGAGGACCATTGATATTTAAACGTACGACTAACAACAACACTTCATCAAATCTTGTTAACAATGTTCAGATGTTCAGTCAAGTATTACGTCCAGTTCAAAGTTCCACCTTAACAACACGTATGTCAAATTCTTATCGTGGTTTAAAAATTAGCGATCTTCCACCTCCAAGTAAATTATCTGACGCTCATTTGAGACAAAGTTTATTTACTGAATTTCGACGATGTGGCCGTATCCAATCAGTGGTTTTACCTCCAACAACTAATGGTTCAACAAATACAACTAGATTAGCAATTGTGACATTTCGACGTGCAGAAGAGGCCGAATGTGCTTATCAAGCAATTCAAGGTGGTGCTAAAATTCTATTCTCTACTCCTGTTTCAGTTGAATTGCATCCAGGTACAAATGGTAAGTGTTGCGTTAGCTTTTTTATGGTTTTTTGTCTTTTTTTTTCTCCGTAATATGGATCAGTGTAGCTTACTATTTTACCATATTATCTAATCGTTTTTCTAAATTCTGATAACGATTTCATCTAAGTGTGTTGATGAAATGTAGGGACTTCAATCTATACATTTATGTACTTGATTTCATGTCTCGTATTCAACTAGATGTTTATCATTTCAGTTGGTTGAAAGTGTTATTTTCTCCGGCATATTTGTCCGAAATGATGAGTTTTTAACCATGAAGATTTCACTGAGGTCAAGAACCGATCAATGTTAGACACCATCATTGAAAACTTGGAAGCACTGGACGGCCTTTTCCTCCTAGTATGGAACTCCTCGGCGGTTCACATCCACAATGTTGCATACAGGTTCGACTTCCTATACTGATAACCATACAAATTTATCAAGATCTCCACTCACTACCTTCCGAAGTCCAACTATTCAGTCATTTCTCCTACTCAAGTTAATAAATATACTAAATTGGTAGAAAAAATAAACAGATAGTCAACAGAAGCATTCATAGTGTATGTTATCATTCTCATCATAATCTATCCAATCTGTTATATATTTTCATTCCTTCCCGAACAATATTGTTGCATACTGTTATGAAATAACGCTTTCACGTACTTATTATTTTTAAACTATTCATATATTTTCTTAATGATACTTTATGTATTGGATTCATTTCAACTTAAAATGATAACATTTTCTTTTATCCATTACGTTTTAGTCAATGATGAACTTTCTCTAAAACGTTCTTCAGCTTCAAGTACATTGGTTGGAAACACTACTAAGCCGAATAGTAATAGTAGTAGTGGTAGTAGCAATAGTAATACTAGTGACACATTGATGAATTCATTGTCTACTTCTACTACTACCACCAACACTACTACTACTACTACTACACAATCTGGACTGAATAAAACTGTTAACTCTCATTCAACTGATGATGATCATTTATCAAATAACAATAAAACAATAACGACAGTAAATAAATCACCAACACGAACACTGCATGTTGCTGGTCTTACTGTTGGACCAACTGGACCTGTTACATCTGAACAACTGACTACGGCGTTTCGTAAATTTGGTGATATCATAGTGAGTTTCTGATAGTTTATATGCATATATTGTAAAATTTCAAGTGTATTTTTTTAGTATCAGTGTTACTTTACTGACACAAACAATCATTAGAGAGATAATAAAGATCAGTATATCTATGCTTCTGTTATCGGTTGTTTAAAAGAATATCAACGTTCGTATACTGAAAAGAGTCAGCGGTAAACGCTCATTTCTATTAATGTTTTAAAACAAAGTTGGTTAGAAATTGTGACAGGAAATAAATATTCCGTCAAATCCCACTGGTTATTCCTTAAGACTTCATATAGTTATACCCCTAGAGAGAGAGAGAGCTGTCTTCATTCCTAAGGCAGTCTTATTACTTATGTTTATATTTCTAACTATGTTCTTTACTATAAGATTTTTCAATCTCTCATATCGTTTATTTTTAGAATGTTCAACTTAAACCCAGTTCTAGTTCAGCTCTTATTCAATTCGCTGAAATGCGTGGTCCAATTCGTGCAATGAATGCTCATGCTCGTGAACCACTTCGTTTAGGTGGACGACCACTCTCACTTGCTTATACACCAAGTACACCGACAACTAGTTTATGGATATCAGACCTACCACCTTCATTGGCTAATTTGACAGATGAAGAATTATTACATACGTTATCACAGATTGCTCCCGTTCAAGAAGTAAGTATTATTAATTTTCTCCATATATAAAGGGAGACTTACAGCAAAGTAATCCACTACTACTAGTATTGTAAATTATAGTTTCAATATGAATTTGATCCCAATTAGCGAAATAGGGAAATCATGTAATTGTTTGACTATTTATTAGTGTAGTCTGTTTTTCACGGAAATTCTAATATTTCATATATTTCTAAAGCAAACTCATCTCTTTTCATTCTTATGTTGCATGTGTGTATGCGTATTTTTTTCATCATGATTGTGCTATTTGTTTGTCTGTATTTATGTATTTCGGCAATTATGTTGATTACATAGTGACTATGATGTTGGTACCCTTGTATATTATTATTATTATTATCAGATCAACGTCATATTTGATGCATTTATATACAGTCAGACATTGTACATCGGAAAAAGTAGTTTTTTTCAACCATCATATTATGACCTTTTGTATCCTCAGTAAAAACATGTTTACACTTGAAGTGTGTGTAGACACTTGACATTTTTGTCTAAAAGTGTATCTTCACTACTATCTAAAATTGTATTTATCCCTTTACCTATTTTAAACTGTTTGTAGTTTACTACACCCACTCACATTCTTTCCCGTCTATCATTTCTTATGCGTACACATTGTTTATGGTGTGTATATGAAGTTAATTTCACTTGGTTTAAGTTATTGATGCGATTGAGGTTTGATTTTTTAGACCAGTTTTGTTTTGTTTGTTTTTACAAATCAGATTTTCAATGGTATGCATCATAGATTTTCCTATAAAGAAATTCTTTTTCTATTCAGTTCATTAGTGTACAATTTTAATAAATCTTTTGTATTATCATAGTTGAAAGCGTGAGTCAATTGAAGCTAGACCACCATGGAAAACCTGGAAGCACTGAACGGCCGTTTCTTCCTATTGTGGGACTCCTCAGCAGTGCGCACTCGCGAGATTCGAACCCAGGACCTACCAGTCTCGAGCCAGTCCTTAACCGATAGACCACTGAGCCGGCTGGTATCCAACGGTGTTAATGTCTAACTTCAACTGATCCACAAAGTTGAGCAACGGTTCACCAATTGTCTTCAGTGAGTTCCTATCTCACAACAGACGTGGTTTGAACTCCACTGGTCACTGCTTCTCACTAGAACTCCTGGATGTACTTCTTGAAGTCAGCTATGAAAATACTAAATCTCCACAAAATCCCTTCTTTCGTATTATGTTTGATTTTTATCGAGTTAGTAATGGTGATCTGTAGACTGTCACAAATATACTGAGATAATGTTTTGTTCATATAGACACCACAGTTTGCTTGTTAAAGAAGATGTCTATACTTTTTTACAAATATGAAAACTGTCCAAAATAACCGCCATAGAAATCCCTCAGTATAATCTAGGAATCAACGTATAATGTTTTCCCTAATTTTTATCAAATTCCAAAGTTGTTTCATAGTTAACATCACGGAATGATCCTAGTTAAATAACCGTTGAAAACTACGATGTACTGGGAAGTTGTTTCTTGCTAATATGGGTTCCTGGGCAGCGTGGATCCACGAACAAGCCACCAAATATAGAACCCAGGACCTTCGGTCTTACGCTCGAAGACTTAGCCTCATGTTAAGTATGAAATTGAATAAATCTCTATTCACTATCCCCTACAGCAATTCCAAAGTTATTACTAAGTTTAATATCTTTTTCTGCCCATTTGTAACCTTTCGTTTTCTTAATTAACTAATCTTAATAGTTAAAATCCTTTCACGCCCTGGATTCTTTCAGAATTCTAATAGTGCAGTGTATTAATTTAGAAATCGGCTTAAATGTCCGTGTCCTAAGTATAAATGTTAAGAGAAACATTCAACTCAGAGTTATTCAGTCTCTACATTAAGACTCATATCTACTCAGATTTTTTTTATATACCACTATAACTCAAAGTTGAACTTGTTTTCTGTATGGAAAGTTGACAAAATGTTAGAATGATACTTGTTTATCATTGATTCATACATACTTATTTGTAACAGTTCATACGTTTCATGAAGCAGTTGATTCATTTCACACCTATATTCATAACGCATAGAGCGAAAGTGCACGGCTTTTGTCTAGAGGATTAACAAAAAAGTGAAGCCTACTGCTTTGACAACTGTCTATTGCCTTTTTTTTCTTAAAATAAAAAGTAGCTTTGTAGATGAAAAGTAACAACCACGTAGTGTCTATTCTCATTAACTTTTGACCAAACTTCCTTCAAATTTCCAAATTCCTCAAAGCAACAAGTATGTGATATATACTCCATTTTGTGTCATATTCTTTATATGATATCGGTTAATAACACTTACTATCTGACACAATCTTAAACGTGTTAAGTCGAAATGGGGTTTAAATAATAAACCACATCTTCACTGCAAACCATGTGTAATTGTTAACATTGTTTGAACTATTCACCCCCCCATCTTGTTCATTGATAATCAACTTAACAAATTCTTAAGGTGGTAACACAATATGGATTACATATGTATGTATACGTATATTCTTATGTGTAGTCTCATTGTCTAAGAAGGGACTGTAAAATGATGTAGTACCAGTACTTTTTCTTCTACTACTAACACTATTTGCCACTCCCTATACTAATCTATTTATATTTTATTTAAACTAATTCATCGATTAAAACAGTAAATATTTCCACATCCTTTTAATGACCCAACACATATCATAATAATATAACTTCCTGTCTCTGTATTGATGTACATAAAAAACTAGAATAGTAATAATTACTAACATGATTATTACCTGCAAACTTTTATTTGTCTAGTTCATAATGTCCCCTTTCATCAATAATGTCTGATCACCATCTTTCTCTCCTCATCCACCACAATAAATTCCGTCTCAGTACTTAACTCTCTCTCCCTCTCTAAACTGCTACTCTGTGTATATTATATCTGATCTTTTTGTATTGGAGAAAAAAAACAATTAACGAAGAGGGGAAGTCAAAAATAACCTATTCCTAAATCGATACAAAAATGTTTGTATGTATCTATCTGTCTGGAAGAAATGCAACTTTTTCTAGTTTGTTTTGTTCTCATCAGAGTTTTATTGTAAGCTTTGTTTTATTTTCATCTATATGTTCAACATTACCTAAGAAACAACGACATCGTTGTCGTCATCACTATTATCATCATCATCGCCTTTCACTAATTGAAATGATCCCAAAGATTGTTTCTATAATTCCAAACGGAGTTATAGGCATCATTATCAAAGATTCGACTTATTAATTTCAAACAAACTGAACATTTGAGTAATGGGCAATAGGATTTGACACCTGTCAACACAGAAAACAGACTCATTGTAGTGCAAATTATTAACATTAAAAAATCATCTTTAAAATTTTATCGTTTACTTCTTAGAATACTAGCTCTTACCTGACTGGTTTATAACACAATCCAACAATAGAAGCAAATATACAAATATATTATTCCTATTTAATGTCTTACATCAACTCGGCGCTCAAATACTGTGAAACTATTCGTTCTAATTTATAACACAATCCAACAATAGAAGCAGTTTTCTTTATAAATTTTGAAGTTCATTCTGAAGATGATCAGCCGTATGAAACAAATTACTATTCCCAAACTATTATATCATTCGATGAATTAGTGTTAGTTGTTAAACAGATAAGTTTTATCCAGTGTATGTGCGTCGACTAAATCACTCTTTTACTCAATAAATTGCTTCTCGTTATACTAGTTAGTTACCTTGAAGCTTCCATTCTTTAAGTTTACTAAACTTATAACCACTTATCACCTCATAACAATTGGTATCCCGTTCGTAATGTATATACATATCCTGATATTCAAATGTCTTTCAAGGTGTTTTTTTAAAAAAATTCTGTTAGAAGTAAATAAAGTACTTTTAATGAATAAAGAAAATGTTTCCTTTGAAAATCAGTATACATTAATGATTACTATTAATAATTGTAAATTTATTTTAGATTGCACTTATCAATCGTACTGATCAAAGTACACGTAATCAATCTACTCCGTTAATTTCTACATCTCCACCTCATTGTGCAGCTTATATAAAATTAAATTCAACTGAGCATGCAATTCGTCTATTAACTGAATTACGCTGTTCTAAACGTTATTCATCTCCTACACCACCGACCACTACTACTTCTACATCAACAACAGGAATTACAATAACTGGTCAGAATGTAAAAACTTTGACACGACGTCCTATAGCAGTTGATTTTGCTAGTCCTAGACAATCAAGCATTGTCACTAATTTACAGTTAAATGCGTCAAGGTACGTATTTATATACATAAATATATGCATCTGGTTTAGCTACAATTTTTTGGGAAAAAAAGTGAATGTATTAAAACATTATTCTTGGATGGTTTTCATGTTATTTACTCTCACTTATATTAACGTTGTTTACTCACAATATCATATCTATCATTCAGATTTCGGGGGGGGGGACTATAGTTAACTTGAGTTGGCGTTTCACAACTATCCTCAAGAATAAACATTTGCATAGATCCAATTTTCAAGTGTGTCTAACCTAAGTACGAATTCCAAACATTTCTCATAGTGCATAATCTTCAAATCTGTCCATCGTGGACAAAAAAAGAGCTAGATAATTTAATAAACACTAAATGATTATTGAGTAATAGCTTATGTCGTACTTGTGCTTTATAGAGTTTTTACAGTAGTTATTGGTAATTGACTTCTAGTCTGAGTGATTCGGCATTACGTACGCTATATTTCGATATTGCAGAGTAAAATCGCAAATCACCTATGACATTCAAATATTTGTAGTTAACGGTTATAATGAAAAAGAAAACAGTTAAATAGAATCTGGTTTAAAATGATCAATAGTGAACTGATTTGCTCATTATTATCTCTTGTGTGCCTCTCTAAAATGCATACTTTATAATGCTAAAAAATGTTAAATAAGTTGATTTCCCTTGTTTGCTCCTTTGAAATGTACGTTCTCATTAGTTCATTATTTTAGGAGCTAACTTTTCAATAGTAATAACTTTAATCTTTTTTATTTCTATATTGTTTTTTCTTTATTCAAGATCGTCTTTAAATTCTCATCGTGTTCGAATTATTTCATCATCCAATATTGTGGATCGATGGGATTCATCAAATAAAACCAGTAGTTTTCAACCACCTACCGCTTCTACAGCAATCACGACGTTGACTTCGAAATCAATTGATTGCAATAGTCGTAATTCTTCTCCCGGTTCCGTATTTCCTCTCACTGTTCACTCATCATTGAATACAAACACTAAGACTTCAAATCGAACTTCAACACAAACATTAACACATCTCACCTCTGGACTAGCCTCTAACCATAATCACCAAAAAACCAATTTGCTTAGTCATCCTTTGACAGATGTCTATAAAGATGTTAACGAGGTGAAGAATAGTAGTAATTTGTTTATAGAAAAACAGTCTGAAACAATTTCAAGGGAATGTTCCAATCGAAAGTCATCACGTTTAAAATCTACTAATCAATCGAATCAATTATCAGATCGTACTTATCACCATCGGTTAAAACGATCACATGACAGTAGCCCGAGTAGCCTTAGTACAAGTAGTAGCAGTAGTAGTACAAGTGTGAGTAGTGATAGTACTAGCAGCAGTAGTATTAGTAGTACATCAATATCATCCTCTGGGAGCTCGATAAGTGCTTCGTCTGCAGCATCTTCTAAATGTACTGGTTCATCAAGTCGTCGTGCCAAAGCTCCATCTATAAAAAGTAACCATAAATCAAAGTCCATCGATCCACATGATAACAAACGTTCAGCTAAACTATCGGAACGCAGTTCATCCTCAAATTGCTGTCAATTAAAAGTTCATAAATCTCTAAGTACTGGAAAACCCAAAGAAAACAAGTCGTGTAGAAAAACTGATTCGTCACACTCTTCAACCACACAAAGCTCAAAGTCTGCTGATTCTTATTCATCGTGGCTAACAGATACACCATCTGACTCGTCTTTTGTTCAACAACCTCTAAGAGTTATGACAGTGAATTCATCCGTTTTATCACCTATTCGCAGTTCAGCCGCCAGTAGCGGTGGCCTCTCTAGTCCTGGAGGATCTTCCTCTTCCATCATAGGAAATAATAATATCCGGCGAACGCCGAATAATGGGTGTGAAACTCTACCTAACGGTTGTCAGTCCGAATTTATTGGTCCAGTACCTAATCATCATTCGTCTTTGAGATTATCGACTTCTTCACAACCTCTCACTCATACGCCTACAGTTTTAACTATGGGCGAGTTTAGAGTTAGTCCAACTCCAACAGCTTGCTCTGTCAGTGCCAGTAGTGGAGTAAGCAGTGGTGGTCCTAGTTTCAGTAGTACAAATAGTAGTGGAGGAGGTAGCACTGGTAGTAGTCCATTAACAAGCAATAATTCAACAACGAATCACTTTCAATCTGTAGTCATCTCTAAATCTAACTCCAATAGCCAAATTAAAGTTACTTCGTCATCTCCTTCATTGAAACGCAATGTTTCTCATATTGGACAATCCAATGGTATTGATAATTCTCACTGTGGAAATACAAATAAATCCCGAACATTCAGCGACTCGCCTTCAAGCTTAAAACTTCATTTATCTTCTAACACTGCATTGGCTTCATCCTCTCCAGGTCCCAATAGTCCTTCATGTACTTCATCTACAACACCATTAACGGTTTCAATAAAACTTACTGGTATTAATCGATCGTCGCAGCCTAGTAATTTAATTTCTCCTTGCAGTCTTTCCGAAAATACTGAGTTGTTTATTTCTAACCAAGATAAACAAACTAATGATTCATTGCCCTTAACTCCAGTTTCAGCCCCTCCGCTTAGATGTAAAACATCTCGACATACATCTGTTGATCCTAGACGTTGTAGTATTGGGGTAGAAGCATCAACTGTTGGTGGAGCAACCAATGATATTACAGACTGGTGGAGTAGTGGATCACCTGTTTATGAGTCGATGTATGACAAAATTAAGCGTCGTACAAATAAAGAAGCTGAAGAACGACGTCAACGACAACTTGAGACTTTTTCTACTAGAGAGAAAAATAGTAAGAAACAAAGAAAGAAAGAACAGTCAAACAAGTCTCCACCACCATCCAATATTAATAATATTCCCATTTCTTCTCCAGATTCGTTTATTAATGAGCAATGTGGTAAAATTAATAACACTTTTTCACTAAGCGGAAAATCACATCATCCTATTAATTCAAAATGCAAATTAGATGCTACCAACCGTTCTTCTAATAAGAAGCATATTAATCGTCAAAAAAGTGAGACTGTTTCAATTCATTCTTTCCTCAGCGATAGTAATCATCTATCTCAATGGCATTCAACTCATATACATAGTGATAAAATTTGCAACGATGCGAATGAGTCACATCTTTTTTCACGAAGAATGTCTAGAAATTTAAACTCAAGAAATAAACGTCGTCGAAGTATTGTCAGTTCTTTATCATCTTCATTATCAAGCGAAGGTGAATGTCACTCGAATTCTCCACCGGAAACTTTAACTCGACTAAGTCTGGGTATGCGATTCCCAGTCTCCGCTACTTATCATGAGTGTATTCGACCAACTAAACCTTCCACTGCTGCTTCCGCTGCCGCGGTCTCAAACCGTAAATGGTCAAATCACCACCTTAGTGATAATGATGATGATGGTGGCGAAGATGACGATGATGATGATGCTTTAAGTCAGTTAAGTTCATCTTTATCATGTTCAACTAATGATAGTAAACGAGATCCATCGAATTTAGCAAAACGAAAACTTCATTTCTCAACAAACAAGTTGAATCAGTTGAAAAATACGAATTTCTCAAGTTTTAATTCTTCTAATCCATTCAGTCGTAATAATATTAGTAATAATTATGATACAGATCATCACCGATCTGGTGAGTCGAACCAAAAGTTTATCAGTCTTTCAAATGCATTAGAATGGAAAGATACCGGGAAAAAATCAAAGTCACACAATAAACAAAATAACAAATGCTCCAAACAATTAACTTCGACTAATGACAATGATAGACATAAATCGTCAGAAAAATTATCATTTGTTAATAGTGGTTTGCTTAAAAGGCAACGTAATGAAGTTCTTTCACCAAGACCTACAACTACCGATCTACACCCTAATAAACGTAAAAGAGTTTTAACTACATTACAAAAAAATATTAATGAAAATGATTGTTCTAACCAAATCTATAATCATACAAATCATCATCGACATTTCACCTCACCGAAACACCATCGTTCAACTTACCGAAAACAACATCGTATTCATAGTCCAAAACCTTACTTTTCTGATGATGGCACCATATTAGATTCTGAAGCAGAAGATGTGAAAGGCAGCTTTATAAGCTGTTCTGACTCAGTATCTCACACTACTGGTACAAGTGATCATCATAGTATGAAAGATTCTTATCTTCATCATAGAGGAGGAGATAGACAAATGTCATCTCCTGTACATAGTGAAACTGATGAATCTAATGTATTCGGTTTAGATTCACGTATTCACAGTCCTAATTCTAGCCGTTGTCATTCAGACTATATTAACAGAAAACAAAAAAAATATTTGAGTAATTTGTGCACCATGAATACCACTACTGCTGGTACTCTTCAACCTAGAGATGCGGATGGAGATTCTGCATTTGATGCTCTTCTGGATTCAGACCGTTTTTCTGCCAATTCCAAATCTACTATATCTACTGAACCGATGGAACAATGTGAACTTGATGAAGACGATGATGACGATGCAAATAGTCCATGTTTGAAATTCACTGATGGCGAGGATGATGATGAGTGGCATTCTGGTATAGCATCAAGTTCACCGAATCCAGTTCATTTAGAATTTGATGATGGTGACGATGATGATGACGACGATGAGGGTTGTGAATTGTTAGATAGTAAACCTGAACCAAATACTGTTACTTATCAATCTGATTCATTTGTGGAAAAATTGTCGAATTCCATTATGGAATCTTCGGATGAAGAGAAACCTCAAGACACTTCTTTAAGGCTACAATCTTCTATCAGTGTGAATAATCAGCATTCTTTATCTTCTTGTTCATCATGTGGTACAGGTGAAAAGAAAGTTGATAGCTTTAATGTATCCATTAATGATATCGATAATGATAATCACGACAAATTAAATCGATGTGATTCACTCACATTGTCGAACAAAATGTCTCCAACTGGTGGAGATCAACAACTCCATTCTGATGAACATCTATCAATCAAGCTAGAAACAACAAGCAAACAACCGTTGAGTTCTGCCATGATTGAAGAAATTTCAACTAAAGTTTCTTCTCCAAATCCAACTGAATCAAAATCTAATAAAGCAGAAAATTGTTCTCCTCCTCTCTTACAAACCATTGTTGTTTCTCAGTATTCCACTGTTCATAGTTTTGAAGGCAATAATATACCATCATTAAGTGATAATCATGATGATGTTGACCATTCAAGTACAACAGGAGCCATCAGTTCATTTAAACCCTCAGCTGAAAATGTTACAAATAATGATTCTGCTACTCCGTATATTGCATCTTTGAATAATCCTGTGGATTCTCTGAAAACTAATTTATCTTGTTCTACTCATTCAGAAATAACTATAGTCAATGAAACAAATCCTGCCAAGGAAATAACAACAAAACCATCTCCAAAGAATGATATTTTTCACCAGATATCTTGTGTTCCTACTTCTCTTATTTTCACTCAATCAACATCAACTGTTTCATCACATGATTCAGTCTCTTTCAGTTCAGTATGTACATTTCCTAAATTAATTAATTCTCCTCTAGTTCTTGACAATAAACCTGTTAATTTTAAAGCTCGTGAAAAATCACCTGAAACTGTCATTCAAGTAGATCACGCAGTTCCACGTCAAACATGTTTGAGTAATGTAAAACCGATGACATCTATGTCGTCTTCAATGTCATTGAATTCTCAACCGACTGAAGTACATGATATCACTCGTTATGTTCAAAGTGTTATTGAACGAGTTAAGGCTGAACGTGTTGAAGAAAATCAACAAGCAGCTGCGGCTGCTGCTCATTGTCACCATTCTACTCATCATCCAACTACCTCTACAATGTCGGTTCCTGTATCGACATTATCGACTATATCCATGAATCAAACACCTAAAGTTTACAACGAACAAAATATTTTGCCTGGGATGGCTTCACCTCATAATAGGCGATCATACAGTGGTCAACGTCGTTCACTTCTTGTTACTGTAAGTACATGTTCTCCATCAAAAACTAATACTTCGTCTAGATCTGCGAAGTTAGTAAGTCCTAACGCACATATGTCTGGCCATCCTGTTGCGACGTGCAGTGTTGATTTTCCAAGTGTTCATGTCACAAATTCAACTATACCCTGTACATCTGGTTTACCTCATCCTAAAATATCTTCTGATCTACAACTACCCTCTATTCCGGGAGTCAATGCTTGTGCACCCCTCAATTTACCTGTTGGTCAGGTGAATAGCACTCGTGTAACAAGGCAATCATGTGGTACACTCGACAGTCCACAAACATCTTTAAAGCGATCTGAGATTTGTCATAACAATTTAGATACATCTACTGCATTACCCGTTAGTCAAGCAAGTCGACGTCAAAGACGTTCTGAAAGTAAAACAATATCAAACACTGTTCCTGTGTTAAAAGATAACACTGTGTTTTCATTTGCAACACCTGCAGTTTTAACATCTTCAACTGTAGTTAATCCGACTTTAATTCCCGTTTCTTGTGCTCCATCAACTCTATCTACTAAATCAACGGAAGCCATTATTCCAAGTCATTCTGTGATAACGACAAGTTGTTCCCAAGTTGCGCACAGTGGTGCAGCGTCATCTTCGGCTGATTGTGTACAGAAAATGAAAAGCTGTAATATTCACACATCTATTGATCCTTATGAACCGAATTTCGATGAAGAATCACCAGTTGGTTTCAATCCATCTCAGTTACATCATCATCGATCATCTCCATCATTATGTCCATCTCCTAATTCTATTCACCAAACTCGTAAAACGCCTTGTACTACGGCTGAAAACATGACTACCACAAATTCTCAATCTCTTCCTTCTACAACTGTTGTAGTTGCCTCGTCATCTTCACCAATTAACTCATCACCAGGACTTGTAATATTAGATACAAAATCTATCAGAAATCCTGAGATAATTTCATGCATCACTACTGCTTCATTATCTTCACCTGAATCTTCTGTGTTGAATGTGCCACCGACCACTTTCTGTGTTACTTCTAGCCAGTCTGTTGATACAGTAGACGAAGTGATTAGTGATGTATGTGCTGGTCATTTTGATGTTCAAAGTTATCTCAAAAATTGGTCATGTAATACTGTTAGTAGTCCTGTTACTACTACGGTCGGAACAACTATTAGTACGAGCAATATTCAGTCATCTAAAATTTCCGTCAACAATCCGTTACCACATGAATCTATATCATTACCTAGTATTTTAGCCAATATCCCAACTTGTACTCCAACCATTACTATTACTACTGCTACTATTACTACTACTTTCCCTACTATAAGCATTGCAACTAACCCGTCAGTACAAACGGTTAATTCAACAATAGTAACAAATATATCAAACACACAAACAGGAATACCATTTTCTCTTCCTATAACTAGTGAACCAATTGTAGCCGCTGTTACAATCCCAACTGGAAAAACTAGTAATTTAGGCAAGAATGATTCAAGCAATCCTATAAATATTGGAACAGGAAGTGCAGTTCTTAATACTCTTCTCGCTGCTTTACAACTTATACCAGGTAGTCAAGTGACAGTGACTGGTCCAGCTGCAGCAGCTGGAGTTGTTGGTAATAATAATTCACGTACAATTTCTGCAGCCACTATTACACTACCTGTGAATGCAGCTCAACAGGCTGCTGCTAACATAAAGGTTTGTTAATATTTATTTCTATTTCATTTGAACTTTTCTTTTTTAATTGTATACTATTTACGGTTTTTTTTCTTTTCTATTCAAAGTGTATAAAATAGTTAGATATTCTCAGACTTTACACAATGTTTATTGTCAATAATTTGTCACTTTAATATGCATTTTTTTATGAATAGCTTTTGGTGAGAGACATTTATATTCTTAGTACAGTATAGAATTCTCAGCACAAAGTATTTCAACAAGTTTCCGTTTCTTACTTCTTGGCCGATTCTGACGATAAATATTGAGTGGTTGCCAGTTAGAAATTAGCAGTCCAATAAATCGACGTCTAAATAATGTACATTCTTTTCGCTCTTACTTGAAGTCCGAGAGAGTAGAGTAATACTCCGTACCATGCAGAAAGTTGTGGTGAAATTATACTGTTCTCTATAGACAACTAGCATCTCCAGCGACAGTTTTCCCATAACAGGAGGAAAGGTTTTGGAATAGGTCATTCCTTGAAATTCTATACTTCGCCTCCATACAGCACTCGGAATTTCCTTGTTCTCATTCAAATCCCCTTCATACTTATATTGATTATGACTGATCGTTCCAACCACACTGTCCACACACGTTTGAACCTGGATCTCGCACATACACTGCCTAGGCGCGTACTTCAGCATAATAATTGGTTTGTGAACATCCAATCGGTCGTTGAGTTACATTAATGTCTACCAATTTCAATGAAAATGTCATTATTAATGTTTCTTTCTTACATAAATGTAGAATATCACTTGTTTGTATGTGTAGTCTACTCGTGACTATATGAGGTGATATAGGGTGATATAGTAGTGTCAGAATTTCACCTCTAAAGTAACTGATAATGAAAAGCAGTTGTGTTTTCCAACGGGTGATTGCAACCAAAAAATGGTACTGACTTGGCTTTACTTGTTCTTGTTCTTCTTTTCTTTTTTAAAAAAACTGTCAATATTTTATAGTTGATGAATGAAACTCACCTCAAAATGCTCACAATAATAATACTATTCTATGTTTTCCATGGTTACATTTGTTTGTTTTTTTATTGTTATTCATTTCCTAAAACCATACAGGCGGCTGTTTTATCTGTCACAAATCCTAACAATAATCAAGGGAAAGCAGCTAACATTAAATGGAACCAACAAGATTCACTGAATATAAACAAAAACACGACTGAATCTACTCACAATGAAACTAAAGTTTCACATGGAATTTTTACTCCACCAGTTTGTGTAACCTCAGCAAATTTAACCAATACTACACATAATCGTTTAACTACTGCTACTCATCAACTCAACACTACATCAGTAGTTTCTACGTGTTCAGTTGCTCAGTTGCCGTTTAATAATAACATCTACGTAAACAGTAATATAAACAATACATCTTATCAACATCCCAAGATATTGCAATCTGGTTGCACAATAAGTGAATCAGTCACTTCGACTACAAATACAACCTCTCAACTTTATCCTTTACAAACGGCAATGGAGTCTGCACCCATGAGACCACATTTAGCATCGGTTACTACAGTTACTAATAGTACTATTACTAGTAATAGTAGTAGTATTATTAGTACTGCATGCGATCAATCATTGAATACTGCACCTGTATTCGCTTCTTGTGGTAAATATACTAATGTTACCCCGACACCAATTTCACAACACTCCTCTTTGGTGTCTCATTCTCAACAAAATAATAACATATGCACAACAAAACAGTCATTTGTTCCACCTTCAACACCAATCGTAACTAACGGTACTAGTCATCCTCAGATTACATCAAGAACTGTTTCAAACGCTCCACCTCCACCTACATCGCCAGTTATACTTGGACGAAATTCTTCTGTTTCACCGTTAGCTAATCCTGTTTTGCAAACATTAATCGATCGGCTAGGTGGGAATGTGGAACCTTCTGTTGCTATTGCACTCTTTCATGCAGCTCTTAATGGTTCTAATATGAGACGTAACCTTAATGATAATACAACAGATACACAGGTCAATCCTTATTTGAGACATGTAGCTCAACAGTTTCTTGATAATCGGGGTTGTAGTGGTCCTGTTAAACCATCGATTCCAATCAGTCATTCTGAATCTCAAGTTCACTCAGCTAGTAGTATATGTGCCAAAAGTTTGTCTCCATCGCTAACTATGCAGCATATTCCTGCGACTAATATCAGTTACAGTCCAAGTCCTCATCGACCTCCAGCTTCGGGGCTTCCTTTCGTTTCTCCTGTACTAATCAATCCTGTAGATTCTGACATGAGTCAAGTTGATCCTAGTAGCAATAATATGATATCTCCACCAGTTGTCTCATCTCGTCTTCCAGGATCGGATCCACCTCCAGTAAATAATATTACTACTCCTAATTCTGATGTCCAATCTTGGAACACGCTTGGTTCCGTAAGTATCTTTATATAAACTTACCGTTGTTAGCATAATTTTCGAAGGAATTTCTTTTTAAACACCGATTTCACTTGTCTTGAATGTGGTTCTCAATATTAGTTTAAATGTCACGGTAATGCAGTTTGGTGACTTGCATCAATCCACATTTCTACCAGGTTCCACCTTGTTTATAACTAACTGACTAGAATGTCATCCACAATGCATCTTCACTAGGACGTTCTATTCTGAACGTTACAATAACTCAAGCTAAAAGGATCAATATAACCTTTAAGAATCATAGTTCTGTTTACTTAGTTTGACAGTTGTATATTGTGAAATGTGGTCGAGTTCTATTTATATGTTAATTAGGGTTATCCTCTTCATTTGAATATTCATTAAAATAATTTGGTCATGCAAATCATGGCTACACCCGCTTCTAAAGTTTCGATATCTTCTGCTAGCGAACTTTGTAACGACATTTTTTACTGAATCAAGTGACATCATTCAACGCACTGAAGTTAGTGGTTCTTACCACATTGATTCCAAAGATCACTTTGTTTTTTTAGGTATTGTTTAGAAAATTAGACTCTTAACGATTTCCAACCATTCATCCAAACCTAATTAGTTTCAGTCTGGTTAGTTGGATTGTAACATTCAAATTCACAAAATCAGCATATCCCACAAGTAGTTGGACAAGCTTGCGTTTTGATGCATGGACCTGTAAATTCTTTCATTATTTTAATTATTGTTACTATTATTAATTATTATCAAAATACTGTTAGTGCCGTTGTTATAAGACGAAAGGATAATTTTTTCATTACATTTACACGAGGTTTCTTTAAATGTTTTTATAGTCCTATCCTTTAGTTTGGCAAGGTCGTTTATCTTTGAAAAACATGGAAACTCGTGTCGCTCTACATTTTGTTCAAGGAAATCATAATTTACTTAATGCTTGTATGACGTTACTAGCTTCTGGAGGTGGTGGTCAACCACAATTCTCCTTAATCACAAGTGGTGGACCTTTACGTATAGTTCAAAGAATGCGACTGGAACCAGCACAACTAGAAGGTGTTCAACGCAAACTTAATCAGGAAGGTGCTTCATGTGCTTGTCTAGCGCTTCCTGCTGGTAGTAGTCCTGTTGAGTTAGCACAACAAACTCAAATATTAAATGAAAATTTCATTCGTTACATGCAAGAGAAAATGGCTGCTGGTATTATCAACGTCGGGCATCCAGATTATCAACAAGTGGGTTACGCTAGGTTTATTTCACTGGGCATTGATTTCACTGGTTGATACCCTGTCTTTGTTTTGCCACTCGTAGCTTCCTTTTAACTTATTCCTTCACTAATCAACCATTGTGCCGCAAGTTAGTTCCTAGTAGGGTCATACAGTAAAATACATCTTAACCACCTCACATGATGACCAAACGATTTTTTTCTTATTTACCTAATAATCTCTATCTAACCTCTTAACATGCACAAGCAACGCTTCAAAGACATTTGTGATCAAATGTTGCTAGTACTCTACATATGTTCTCTAATTTTAAAGGACATGTTTAAAAAATCGAAAAGTGTAGTACACAGTCAACTTCTGTGTTGTAATCTCAACCTACTCATTAAAAAAAAACACAACTACATTGTTCCGATTATCAACCTGTGTTCATACTTTATTGAACAAGTACTATAAGGAAACTGCCTTTTAATAAAAAAATGGTCTGTATATTCACTTAGAATTGTTTGTTTGAATCTTCCCATTGATGTTTTAGGAGACTGCAACTGGTCAGTCTCTAATTGGCATATGTGTATACTGTGCATATTGCCTCGATATAGCCTAAATTCATAAGTATTGTAAGCAAAGATGGATAGTGGCTAATAAACAGCACCTCAACGAGACAGAACAAGTCCAGAGCAACCCACGAATAAAAGAAGAGAGGA
>NC_031496.1:34316418-34351771 GCF_000237925.1 Schistosoma mansoni
TGCTAGCCACTATCCATCTTTGCTTACCAGTCTGTCTAATTTAATAGAGTAATTTTGAATATCCGTAATATTAATAATAATAATAGTTGGCATTTCAAATCCTTTTTTATCTCCTTTTTTTACTAATCTAATCATGAAAAATGCTACTACTGCTATGTCTCGTTGTTAACTAATTCATCCACTTATTATTGATTTACTAAAGGCACATGATGAGGATAAGGCTATAGGGCGATTGCTTTAATAAGATGAGAGAGAGGAGAAGATATAGGGTCTTCATATTTTTGTTTTTATTATTATTATCATCATTATTTCTATTTTCACTATGATTATTCGCTCTTGTTATGGTCGTTTTGCCCACCTACATCTGCCCGGGCAAATTATATCGATCGATACGATACCAATATCCTTGGTCTACATATTTTATCTATTCATGTAAAACACTTGCATTCTAACATTAACTATTGTCTCTACCAATCCATTTTTTGGACCGAATAAAATCGATTGAAATGATGCAGTCTGACCTATGCTGAGTTATGATTGGTCAAATTTCATTCATCCATTTGTTCATATTTTTAGGCATGTAGTGAGAGACAGAAAAAAAAAACAGCTTAGGTTAGACACGACTGGCCTAAAAAGGATTCATTTTTATCTTTACCTCTTTTTTAACATCTCTCTCTCTCTCACACACAGTATTTTCTTTCTGTCTCAGCAATCATTTGTTTGTGTATAGAGAAAAAACAGCTTTGTTTTCAATGTTCATTTATTGGACTAAATTAGAACCGTTATTGTTGTTATTATTCAGTCCAGACCATTGATGATGATTATATATGAAGGCGAATAATCTTGAAGCTTGTTGTTTGTTTGCTTGTTTGCAGGACTAGAGAGAAAGAGGTGAATGATGATGTCTAAAATTGAAGAATTCTATATTTTATTTAGTAAATAGTTTATTAAATATCGCTTGGTGTTGATGTTATTTAATTAGGATGTATAGTTTATAGTGTTTTTTTGGCAAACAATACAGAGACGATTAACTACGTTCGTTCCTGATTTAAAGAGTTTATAATGAATAGACTTTTCTGCTTCTAAGCTCATGCCAACACTTATCTTCATATCCAAATACTGTTAAGCTTACTTATGTAAAGTGTCATCACTGACTGTTCGTTTGAACCTTATTGTGACATGTACGCAGACTACTACCTGGCTTGGATCTGCATGATAGCATAGCAAAGAATGACTTTCAATGTTCCACATGCAATCAGTCTTTACCTTGAAATACTTATACTATATATATTGTATTAAATCATTCTTTCTCATCAAATCATATTGTTTATGTTTAGTGGTTTATAATATCACTAATATTGTTGCTATTTCTACGACGAATAATTCCATCTGGTTTTTCTGATTTTATGTAACAATTTGAACTGATGCTTATATGTACCACGTTTCATGTTACTTATGACAAGTGTGAATAAATTGAATGACAAAATAACTTTCCGTCCTTCATACTTTTTGACATCATTAGGTTGCATATTCAAATGTTGCTTAGTCGACTTACAAATTGTGCTTATAACAGTTCTACTTAATTGGTGAAAATTATACTCCGTTATTTTACTCGCTTCGTAAATTTTTCTGAATACACTTTATTTACATTACACAATTTAATGACTATTTTTCTTTCTATATATTTATATACATATATAGGGACTTTATGTTGTGCATATTTTTCCACCATGTGATTTTTCCCATGCACAACTTGGCCTAGCTGCTCCGGATCTTCATAGACGTGTTGTCCAGGCGAATCAATCTCATTTATTAGTAGTTATAACAACAGTTTAGACGAATGTCATCTAATCATCAAATGTACTTTATTGGATAATATGTGTACTACAACATAATTTCTATGAAATTAGTTTAGTCAATTATTGTCAGGTGAGTATATTTTTCCCTATGTAATCATCTTCAAACTATTGCTATTGTTGCATCCATTCTCTTGTTTAAGTTAACTGTGATTCTCCAATTGATTCTTTATAAATCCTGTTTGAAAATGTCACCGTAATTCAAGGGTCACTAATGTTGTTTGTGTGTTAACCATCTTGTTGTCTAAATCTTAATGATCAGTGTTTATTTGCTTCATTAGCGCTGTGTCCAATCTAATTAACTTCATAAATCATCATTTTCCATTCATTTACATTGCTTGAGACCACGAATCGATCAATGTTCGACCACTATTGAAAACCTGGAAGCACTGGACGACCGTTTCGTCTTTGTATGGGGCTCCTCAGCAGTGCGAATCCACGGTCCCGCATGCGGAATTCTATCTCAGGACTTTCGGTCTCACACGCAAAATCGTAAACTCTAGACCACTGATCCGGCATCCAATGGTGTTACTGATATTTTATATTGTGTTTGTTCCAACATAGGCAGACATGTAGCACTTATAAGGATCTGTTTTGTTTTCTTTCACAACCGAATTATATGTTGTTATTTGCATTATAATAATGAGGTCCATTACATGGAACTATTCTGTTTGGTAGGTCATTGCCAATATCGGGAATGTGTATTTTCTTAAATTTATATCTATGTAGTTTAAAATATGTTATATGCACCCTATTCTGTCTCTATTGCACAGAAACCAGACATATGTAAAAATCATTAGCTCTGGAGAACGATGTTTGCAATTTACAGTGTTCTACTCCATCCTTCACTTCGCATAGTAAAAAGAATATATCTTTCTAGTCTATTCTTATCGTTTTATATGGTATCAATTTGTAATCCCAGTGATTGTATGTTTCTTGGGTGACATATGAATGTTATGTAATACAATGCCATGAATTATCATTCTCATGGAATCAACTAACTATAATGTGATCTCAACAGTTGTTATTATTGTCACTGTTCAGAAAATTAGTTTAGAAAATACTAATATGTCTAAGCCCTATTCTTTCATATAAGTGCCTTGTCACTGGTACCATTAACAATGTATTATGTGGCAATGTTGAATATAGATCGTGGAATTGTTATATATTTTTTAATTTTCATTGTTTTTTTATTTAGCCCTGCACTCTCATACATATAAAACTAAATTGCACACATACACACACCGGTGAGGCACTCATGTTCATGCATAATCATTTTTTGCGAACTAACAAACAAAGAACTCTACTATTGGATTCTGAAATTTCTTGATATGTGGAATTCCTGTCTGGTCCTAATTCGAAAGAAAACTCATCCATACATATGGGCAGCATCATCGTTCTTTACAATCTACATTCTTTTAAAGAAATACAACATGAACTGCAAAAATAAAATTATCAAAATGTTTATTGTGTATCCTGTTCCGTCCTGTTTTTTTTATTGATTCAGTTCATTTCCATTTTTAAATTATTCTACTGCACTGTACACTTGTGTATACGTATTTCTTTCTATCTATCTATCTGTGTGTGTGTTTATATCTTTCTCTCCGTCTATTATATTAACTGTTGCTTTACTTTATGCACCTAGTTACTGCATAGTTTGTTTCTTGAAAATAAAACTTCAGGGTATAAGTTGTATTACATCGTTTATCATCCATGCCCCGTTTACATATTTCTTTCTTCACTATCATTCGCCTAGAGAACACGAGTTTTATTTATTCTAAATTAACCTTTAGTCATGTAAAAACACATATACACATGGGTACAAACGAACACACATATATATACACATACAGTTGGCGCCCTTGTTTACTATTTATGTGCAATAATTCCTGTTTATAATTAGATTGTGTTCATTTCCCTTCGTGATTGTTTGTATCCAGTATCATATTTATATGTATATACATATAGATGAATAAATATAGGCATATATATGTGTGTGAGTGGTTGTACTCCTTTGTTTTTACATCCCGGTGGTCATTTGTCTTAGTATCTTCTTGCTGTTACATTGGTTATGTTACTATCCCATGTTTAATGAAACGTTACTTCAACATTAAGCCGTGATTATTGTTATTATCACTTTTGTTACTGTTATTAAATCAGTGCTACTCGTCTCAATGTTATCAGTTTGATCTATCCAATGTTATGTAAGAGAGTATAAAAACTAATGGTTCTACTGAAACACTACACATCAACTGAACCCGTTTTCTGAGGATGATTCTACTTACTTCTAGTACTACTACTACTACTACCACCACCACTGCTGCTGCTGATATTGTGCTGTTAATGTTCACCTTTGCTATTACTGAAGTAATATTTTCACCATCAGTGATAACGACGACGGCTGCACAGATTTATTATCGTTTCTTTACTTCTTGTCAGTTCTCCATCAAATAACACTACACTGTACAATAATAACTAATATCGTATCGTGATGATTACAATATAAAATCTTCTTACAACTATTTATTATCAATATTATTCTCATTAATATTCGTCATTACCAACATCATCATCATCCATTTGAATGATCCTAATTGAAGATGCAAAAATTCAACTTAAATAAACAATGTTTGTGTGTGTACAGTTATGGAAATATTGTTTGTTTGTCTGTATTTCTCGTTTCCTGTTGTATTGCTCCTCTTTTTTCTGATTTACTCTATCCACATTTTCATCAGTAAATAAGAGCAAACGTGTCCTTGTGTGTATACACAGTTTATGTGAGCATAAATGTAACTGTGTGTGTGTGTGTCCCTAGTGGTTTCCTGTACATTATTTATTTGCTATATTGATCGATTCCTTGTGTTACTCACTTCACCCTAGCTTGATTACTGTTTGCTACTACTACCATTACTGTTAACTCCTTTATACAGACAACACTTGTACACACAATTATATATATATATGTTTATTATTTTCCTTGCGACTTTTACATTAGAAACACGAGTATATATATACATCGGATGATCTCATGCTTCTCTCTGTATTCATCTCTGTTGTTATTTCTTCTAAGTGATACTTTGTTTCATCGTTTGTTCTTTCTTTTCTAATTCTCCCGTTCATATCGTATGGGTTAATTGTAACTATTCCCCTTTTTGTCCCGTTGAGTCCTACATATGAGCGTGTATGAGAGAGAGTGTGTGTGCGTGTTGATTCACACTGTTTTTACTCCTGTCTATTCCTCAGTTGTTTTCCTTCGTCCGCTTGCACTCATACAACTGTCAAACTTTTTTACTTATGAAACAGCACTAATAAAACTCGAGCAAATTTATTCAATTATCCCTTATTATTATCATTGATATTATTACTATTAATATTATTGTTATTATTGGTCTCTGTATCTATCTATCCATCTATCCAATTTTATCTATTAGATAATTACTGTGTAGGCACACAACGCAGTCACATACACAGGCGCACGTGTTTGTATTGTATAAATTACATTATCGAAAAAATGACCTTTCTCTTTATTTCTCTCTCTCACTCTCCAGATACATACTTCTCGTGAGATAGGTTAAACCAGCTTAGTTAGCGGCAAGGAATGAGTAGCTTGCCTATGATATCGTCATTTCTATTGACTTCGTAACTTTGGCTATGATTTTCTGTTGATTAAAAAATTTTTACATTTGAACAATAAGTCCTGTTGTTGTTCTTATTCTCTTGCAGGTTATAGCACTGTGGTAACCAATATGATATATTGTAGTTTTCTAATTATTGGCACACAGCATTACGGTATTATTGTGCAGTGTTTTCTACACCTGCAAGTAAAGAAACCAATAAGAGATCCTACGTGATTTAGATTTTATGATGTTGGATACATGGAACGTCACAATTGAAATGTACTGTGCAAGATTTCTTATAGAATTATGTTATTATATGATGCCTAGTGTATATATCCATAATAATCGATGGCAAATCGATTGATGAAGTAGTGAAACTTCATCAGTTGAGATGGCTGGGACATGTGTTACGTATGCCCAACCACCGACTGCCCCGACGTGCAATGTTTCATAGTGTAGGAGTAGGTTGGAAGAAAGCTAGGGGCAGCCAGACCAAAACGTGACACAAATCCATGAAGTCACTGACAAGTGGACTGAGCCATGTTGGTAGATGTAGACTACCTGGTTGGGATGCGCGAGATGATAGCAATCGATGATTAGAGACCTTGAATGACATGGCTCAAAATCGTTTTCAATGACGGAGGTGCATCCACTCTTTGTGTTCTACGAAATTCTAATCTTCTGAATTCTTCATGTCCTCATCCTTTTTCTCTTTTCAAATTTATTTCAATGGATTATACTTCTTCAATAACATCTTCAAACCCTTATCTTTCACATAATACTTATACTCTTACTACTTCTACCACTATGGGATTTGAGTAAACAACTGTATCTCTGTGCTAATGTGGTATGGCAACTTGAACTGATGTATGTACGTACGAAGTTCTACGTTGTGACTGACTGATATCCATAATTTCGCTTAGATTCTTAGTAGATGATTCTTCAGATTGTAAACATAATGAAAAGAGAGTTCAGATCGAGCTTTTAGGATAATTCTTATTCCTCATTATAGTATCGTAGCAAACTTGTAATCTAGAAAATATAGTCTATTTATGCTATAATTAAAATGTTTCTTATATCATTGAAACCGGTTTCACACATTGAGTGCAGCTGAAACTAGGGTGCATGAGTCTATACTTGGTAAAACGAGTTTAAAAATACCTCATCTAAGTAATAAATGCAAAGATTAGTTGTGATCGAAAATAACCTAAGTTCTTAGTTGTTCAGTCAATCACCATTCCCATAGCAATAAAAACCCATTAATGGAACTCAAATGAATAAAGTATCTTACTGAAAAGTTTATAACTGAGCATTTATAAGACCACTTCTGTCACTATAGTGTTTCTTCTTACAAGCCTGTGAATGGTTTTGTAACTTATTGCCTCTGTCTTCACGATTTATCGGTAGTATTGTTGATGTCGAGTGTTTCTAATTGAATCATGTGATTTCCGATCATCCTTGTGTGTTTAGTCCGTTTTAATAATGCTAACGTTTAAGGTAATCAGTCATGTCTAATTGGGCTGACTTACAAAATATATGACACTGCTTCTAAAATTCTAACATTTCACTAATATCAATGTGATGTTGTTGATCGGTGTTATATTCTTCTTACCTTAGGGTTAATCCAATTATCATATAAGCTTAGTCCTAATGTCATTTATTTTCACAGTTGAAATCATGAGTCAATTGAAGCTAGACCACCATCGAAAACCTGGAAGCACTGGACGGCCGTTTCGTCCTATTATGGGACTCCTCAGTAGTGCGCATCCACGATCCCGCACTCGCGAGATTCGAACCCAGGACCTACCAGTCCTCAGCGAATTCAATTAACTGTTCTATAAAGTTGTATATTATGTACAAACATTCGCGAATACTATCGTTACATTGGATATTACTGTCCATTGGCATAAATAGAGACTCATCATCATCCTGATGATGAGGCACTTCACTCTTCGAGAAAACTCATACAAACTGTTGTCATCGTAGTTATTCTACGATGTTTTGACTGGGTGAGTAATTTCGATATAGTTTATCAAAACATTTAAGAAAAACGGAAAGTTTAGATCAGAGGTTAACGCAAATCGTTAATTACAAGTGTCGGTGTGTTTTAATTTTCCACTATTCCTGTCTTAACTACCGCCGGATAATGTAGCAAACGAGCACGGTATTTGAGAAATCTTTTGAGTTCTACAGTTATTAGTCCATAATATATTAAGAGATAAACAGACGGTTTATGGTGCTGCCAGAGGTATGAGCGCGGTTGTTAACTCTTGGCCGACCACATGTTAGGGATCTCATCAGGAAACTGGGATAATAATAAATATATTTCCGTTATATCCCAATGAGTAGAAAAATTGTATTTCTGACGTTCCATGACTTATTGTAAGTCACTTCTTCAGAGTGAACTAATGACCGAATTTAAACTTGTGTTTCTTTAATTCGGTTATTTATTTACTCTGAAGAAGTGGCTTACACTAAGTCACAACGTCAGAAATACAGTTTTTCTACTCATTGGGATATGACAAAAATGTATTTATTATTAATTTTCTATCCAATGCTCAATTCATTTGCAACTATCAAGTCCAACCTTGGCATTATTACTTACAGGAAACTAGGATGCTTGTCGTCTTTACAACCCTGAATCATTGTCATAAAAGCTAAGGCACAACTGATTGAGGCAGGTTGCCATTAATCTTTCTGTACATTGTTCTTGATGTCTTAGCTCCATACTCTTCAGAATAGCCAACAACGGGAACTCATGGGGAAGAGTAAGCTGTCCTAAGAAGGTGCCTTCGCATGAAAGAAACACCGTAGTTTTACTCAGTACTATTGCCAATGCGACTTCGTGGTCAGTCATTAGGCCTGTTGACTTTAGTCTAACTATTCTTTAACCGACAGATATAGAAAGGCAGGATCAAACCAAATTAATCTCCCAACCAGTATACCCCACATCAATGTAGCAGCTCATATTAGGAGTGCTTACGTATGACAGTAATGATGATATTAATCGGTGTTGTAAATTAGAAATTAGTAGGTCTTATATTGACATCTCATTGGTAAAGTTAAGAGCTCTGAAAGGGTAAGAACAAAAAATACGTCAAGGTGATAAACTCCAATTAACATATTAAAATGACGTAAATTATGGAGAAATAATCCAATTAAAGTCCAATAAGTGTCAATATATAAAAATTAATTATAACTCATGTAACAGCGTAACACAAGACTAAACATAAGACTAAAGATAACTATGCACGTAGACATTGTTTGCGTTTGACTGAACTATGGGAACTTATAAAGAAGACAGGTTGACCTCTATACTCATGTCGAAAGGATAAAAAACTTGTCACAGAATACATATTCACTAAGGACCTACTGGCTACTAGTCATAATCAACATGGATACTTGTACGTACGTGCATTTATCCTAGTTACCACATCATAATGACACGGTCTGATGAAACCAATCAGATAAATAACGAGAGAAATCGAAATAATGTAGTAGTAATGGGAATGAGAATGACTGGAAGGAAAGGCATATATGGAGGAATACTGGAACTCATGATCTACAAGAAGATAAAGAGTGAGTGTATCTTGCTTACTGAGATTCGTCCTGAAGTATGTCATTTAACATATTTAACCACCAATCGATGTTATCAAGTAGACGTCATCCAGGATTTAGCAACAAGGCTCGAAACATTAGTCTATGATTTCATGGATTGATGCCTCGCTTTTGTTTAACCATTTCCAGATTTCTTCCAACTTACTCTCATACCAGCTGCCATGGCCCACTAAAGTAGACAGTAGGGTAAACAATAATACGCATATATCCGTATCCGTCATGTTTTTTTCAATAGATGTATTATATTATACCAAATTATGATATTTTACAACATTGGCAGCCGCAAAAACATTGTAACTGAGCATATGACTAACACGTAAACACATACATTAACAAAGTATACAAATAATCCAATTATATATAATCAATAATAAATTTTCACTGTTTGTAAAACAAGAAACCGCCCTTTCAACAACTTAAATGAAATTTAATAAACATTGAAAACGTTAAATCTAACTTCAATAAGAGATTTATTTAATTTAAAAGCGTTATGTTCATAGTGAAATGACAAAATTTGAAAAAATCGTTGTTCCTATGTCTTAACCAAATGACTAGGAACTATACAAACTGAATATTTAACATAATAGATAACACCAACCCAATCACACTTGATGGCGAAACTCTGGAAGAGGTGGAAACATTCAAGTACCTGGGGAGCATCGTTGATAAACGAGGAGGATCGGATGCAGATGTAAAGGCGAGGATTGGCAAAGCAATCACAGCATTTCTACAATTGAAGAACATATGGAACTCAAAACAACTCTCAACTAATTTCAAGGCGAGAATCTTCAATACGAACGTCAACACAGTCCTACTGTACGGAGCTGAAACGTGGAGAACTACTACATCTATCGTCAAGAAGGTATAAGTATTTATAAACACTTGTTTACTCAACATACTCAATATCCGTTGACCGGATAATAGCAGTAACAGCCTACTATGAGAGAGGACAAACCAGCTTCCAACTGAGCAGGAAACTAGGAAATGATGTTGGAAGTGCATAGGACATACATTGAGGAAATCACCAAACTACATCACGAGGTAAACCCTAACTTAGAATCTTGAAGAGAAACGGAGAAGAGGAAGAACGAATAACACACTGTATCGAGAATTGGAAGCAGATATGGAAAGGATGGATAACAACTGAGAAGTACTGGAAAGGATTTTCCAAGATAGAGTTGGATGGAAAATGCTGGTGAGCGGCCTATGCTCCTCCACGAAGGGTAACAAGCGTAAGTAAGTAACTCTGATAAATAGTTTTTCATGGTTAGTACGTCAATACTACCAATTAATGATAGAAAATTGTTTAGATATTGTATTTTCCTGATATCTTACAGGGGGCCTAACCACCACTAGATTCACTTTTTTGACTTTGAAGAAGGGATGGATAACCTCATAAATCATTATACCAAACACATTATTCCTTAAACAAAAATATTCAAAATCATAATCACTTACTGTGATTCAATGTTATTTGGAAACAAAACTAGTCAGTCATTCAATAAATATAATTTGTCAACTGTTCACTGTTCATTTAATAAACATACACATGATGAATAAATTACCGGACGAGGATGATAATTCAGGAACTATAATAAGTCAGAATCAGATTTCATTTTATGAACTTATTCATGTTAACACATGTCTGTGATGATGTTGACGATGGTGACATTGATTATTATTATTATAAATACTGGTATTGGCATTAATATTACTATTGGTAATCATAACCAAAATAGTAAAGAGGTTTTGATTAGATCGTTTTGTGATTTGGAGTATCGGCTGAACATAGATAACGATTGTCTGAGGTCAATTCATGATATAAACTACAATATTGTGATTGTCATTATATACTAATATATCCTCGTATACTTGATATATATGGCCAGTTTACAATAAACACAATTCAGTGAGCAATGCCGCGATCAGATGTAAGATTTATCCTTAAATAATGTATGTCTATATTGACTGTATTGGCATAGTACATGTGTTATTCAAGCTGGATTATCGCAATACTGTTTGATATAGGAAGATGAAAACTTTTCAGAACACAACATAGTATTTTTATATAAAGTCAATGTCTGTATTGAACTAAGCCTTGTCGATAGGTGTAGACCATTTGGATAAAATTCACATAATAAGTACATTATCTATCAATGGTAATGTCAAGTGACAAAGATCGAAATTGGTTATTATACTAAGTTATATATCAATCGATATGTTTGATTCTTCAACTTCATCTATTCCTTTCAAATTATATATATATAGCTTAGCAATCGAATGAATGTGTCATTACTTTCCCTCTACTGTTTTCCATCTTGTGCAGTTTCTCTGTAGCTTTTTCGACATGACGTATAGTAATCCAGGTTACTTCTCTCCTATTTTGTGTTTTATTTTCAACATACTCTCAACGATCACAACAATACAAATGGAGATTTCGACATTGTTTGAGAAAAAAACTGATAAATAAGAATGTGAAATAGAATGATTAACTTGAAAGTTGGCGATCAATATAATTTTCAGACCGGTGAATATGCACTGATAAGAAATCTCATACAAACAACACTTCAATGCTCCTTGCTTTTTAATAGTACCTTCGAGTGAGACAATTATGTGATGAAAAAAGTTAAAAATTAAACCAATCTGCACAAACTCCTACAAATAAAATATTATATTCAGATCACTAATGACCTACTTCAAGACTTTCATGAAGTTCTAGTAACAATTTGTGACTAGTGAAGTTCAGACAAGCTGAGAATGGAATAGTTTTCATTTAAGACATTAGACGATCATTTCATTGTATCCTAAACTGATTAAAGTTGCGATTGTACCATGGAATACCAAGCCTGTAGTTCTAATGATTGGGTGTTTGACGCTAGACCTGAAGGTTTCTAGCGGGGTCTTGAGTGTACATTGCTGAGGAATCCCATATTGGAATAAACATATATCCAGTGATTTCTGATTTTCACTGGCATCCCAAATGACCAGTCCTATGGGAATTTAGTCATAGCTAGTATACTTCATTGGTAACGTCTCACACTGTGGATCTAGGCAATCCAGATATAATGACTCCATGGATATCATAACTTACTCAAGATTGCAGTTTCGTTCTTCTGTATAATGTCAACTAACATGAAATCTATGTCCTGGGGCTCCAGCCGACTGCCAGCAACCACGTAACAGCTCTAACTAATTTTTTAGCTAGTTAACCAGCGATTCAATTTAATGTCCAAGTATGACATCAGTCCAGCGATTAATGTTAATTGATTCATCATTAATAATCCAAGAAATGTTTCTAAAACATTAAAATATTGAAATTCTAGGAAATTTAGAGCCCCCATCAAAACTACAATTTGTAACTCGATTGAAATGGCTAGAATAATGCCCATTATAATGTGGATTTCTCCAATCATTACTTACTTACTTACTTACTTACTTGCTTGCTTACTTACTTACTTACTTACTTACTTACTTACTTACTTACTTACTTACTTACTTACTTACTTACTTACTTACTTACTTACTTACTTACTTACTTACTTACTTACTTACTTACTTACTTACTTACTTACTTACTTACTTACTTACTTACTTACTTACTTACTTACTTACTTACTTACTTACTTACGCCTGTTACTCCCAATAGAACATAGGCCGCCGAACAGTCATATTTAGACTAATTTGTAAATTTACAAGTGCACGACCAACTATAATTATTCAACCATCATCTACTACAATTAACATGATTAGCTTAAAATCATATGAATTACAATTGTAATGTCAATTACATACATATTGTGCAATAAATTTATGCTTTGCATAAGATAATAAATAATTTAATGATTATTGACTAGTTATGTAATCGGTTCTATTGTACACTAGAATGATTAATAATTTCAATATATTTAGTTTTTTACAAAAACGATTGTTAACCTTATCATGTGAATCAGAGATGACAATTGATTATGTTAAACGAATTATTGAGTAATATAATACTGAAATTTCAATATAGGGTTGTGGTGATTATTGAGTTTTGATTAAGATCATGAATCAATCAATGTTAAACCACAACCTAGAAGCGATGGACAGCTATTTCCTCATAGTACAGGACTCCTCAGTAGTGAGCATCCATGATCCCGCCTCGCGAGATTCGAACCCAGGACCTATTAGTCTCGCGCACGAGCGCTTAAATTCTTGATCACTGTTGATAATATCAACCTGTTTTCAAAAATATTATTATTCTGATAAATTATTTTTTGGCGAAAAAAACGTAAATGTCTAACTTCAACCGATCCACGAAATTCAGCGACACATCCAACAATGTCTTCAGTGAGTTACTATCTCTCAACAGACATGGTTGAATTCCACTGCTTCTCACTAGAACTCCAGGAAATACCTCATGGAGCCAGTCACAAGTGAGCATATGTTGATTATCATGTGAATCGAAGATGACAATTGATTATGTTAAACGAATTATTGAGTAATATAATACTGAAATTTCAATATAGGGTTGTGGTGATTATTGAGTTTTGATTTAGATCATGAATCAATCAATGTTAAACCATAATCTGGAAGCGATGGACGTCTATTTCGTCCTAGTACAGGACTCCTCAGTAGTGAGCATCCACGATCCTGCACATGGGATCCGAACCCAGGACCTTCTGTCTTGTGCGCGAACGTTTGGTTTTTAGACCACTGATCCGGCATCCAACTGTGTTAATGTTTAACTTCAACCGATCCACTGTATTGCGTCATCAAATTCCGTCCAGTGCTTCCAGGTTTTCAATAGTGGTTCATGATATTAATTAATACTGAATTATCTACCTATTGTGTTTTGTTATTGGGGTTCATTATGGCTTACGATCTTACAGATTTAGAAAACGAAAACGATTGAGCTTCTCTAGTACGATCGGTTCTCTTCGGAACTGATAATAGTCAATTATACTTAACACATCAAACCTCGACGGCTAAGACAGGAAGGAGATGTAATTGCAAGTAACTTGATATTGTGGTAGAACAAGCAACTCAAACGAAATTGGTATAAAAGTTGTTACTATAGTAGAAGAATTCGACCTTCGAGTATGTAGCAAGATAGCAAACTGAAAAAAAATGACAACCAATCAGAGAACAAAGGTCATGAGGAAAATCAAATTGATAGACAGTATGCAACTGATTATCGTTCCCGAAGAGATTTTATACTTTCGAATAAAATTTGACCGCCTTAGTACTATCTGATATTAGGAAGCTCTGTTTGATATCAGTTTCATGCTACATGACACCTATTGACAAGGCGTACTGAATACCATTGGAAATATGTAGACTTGCCAAATTTGTAGATACACCCAGTTGGCTAGTGTCAGCTAATAAGAAACCAGGTTATGCATTCCCCTCCAATTGATGTCCAGTCATTTAGACTTGTGAATAAATTGAAACTTGATTGGTAAAATTTAGTTATCATTAAAGGACTATATAAGTATAGTAATAGTTACTACTCAGCAATGATTAGTCAGTATGAAAAAAGAACACTAGGCAAAATATTGTTGGAAATCATGGATCACTGAATGGTTGTTTCGTTCTAACTTAAAAATAAATAACAAAATATATTCATAATTCCATATAAAATGAAATGAATGACCTTCAGATTTTAAGATATATAGTAATATCATTTACGCCCTGTCATCAATGAGTATCTATCTTATTTTAACCTGATTATATCATACTGGTCACGAATTCCTACTGAGAATTAGGGGAAACCTAACTAAAAATTAATTTTTCGATGAATGTATGATTACTACTTACTCATCGGGATCCTGGAGAGTTATATAAATCTCTCCCCTCCTCACAAAAAAGTAATAATAAATATATCCACAACCTAGAGATTGTAGTAAAAATAAAATCTTAGTAATAATTATTTTAATAGTTGAGATCATGAATAAATTGAAGTTAGACCACCATAGAAAACCTGGAAGCACTGAATGACCGTTTCGTCTTATTGTGAGACTCCTCAGCAGTGCGCATCCACGATCCCGCCTCACAAGATTCGAACCGTGGACCTATCAGTCTCGCGCGCGAGCGCCTAAACTCTTGATCACTGTTGATAATATCAACCTGTTTTCAAAAAAAATTATTATTCTGATAAATTATTTTTTGGCGAAAAAAAATGTTAATGTCTAACTTCAACCGATCCACGAAATTCAGCGACACATCCAACAATGTCTTCAGTGAGTTACTATCTCTCAACAGACATGGTTGAATTCCACTGCTTCTCACTAGAACTCCAGGAAATACCTCATGGAGCCAGTCACAAGTGAGCATATGTTGATTATTATCAGAAGGGGTTTTGTGGATATTAAAATAATTTTAACAGTTGAGATCATGAATCAATTGAAGTTAGACCACCATGGAAAACCTAGAAGCACTGAATGGCCTTTTCGTTCTATTGTGGGACTCCTCAAAGGTGCGCATCCACGATCCCACCTCACGAGATTCAAACTCAGGACCTATCAGTTTCGCCCGCGAACGCTTAACCTCTAGACCACTGAGCAGGTTGGTATCCAACGATGTTAATGTCCAGTGTTTCCAGGTTTTCCATGGTGGTCTAGCTTCAATTAATTCATGATCTCAACTATTAAAATGACTATAATATATCCACACACAAAAAATTGAACAAAAATCATTTATTCAGTAGACAGTTTAATTTCATATTTGTATCATAATTGTCATTTAGTTAATTAATTAATTAATTAAAACAAATTAATCTGATAGATTATTGGTTATTATAAACTTCAATTTTGAAATTGATTAGCCTTAGTGACCTACTAAAAATGTCAGCAACATAAATAATTAGTCTTAGTGATGAATGTATATAATATATCAGGGGGTGGTTGGAGTGGGGGGCGAGATTATATAAGGCTATAAATGTATATTATAATATAAAATCTATTTAATTGATGTATCATTTCTAATAGCGATCAATTTTTTCTTGGAATGTAAAGGAGCATGGATACAGTAGGAAAGATTTGAACATTAAAATGATATAGAATCTTGTAATAAATAACTGCTATTCATTTTCAAATCGAAATATTTGACAACAGTTTTTTTCCTGACAATATTTGTCTTTCATTTTTTATTACTTACTTAATTACACCTGTTACCCATCGTGGAGTATAGGCAAACCATCAGCATTCTCCACCCAACTCTGTCATAAGCAATCCTTTCCAGTTCCTTCCAGTGGCTATTCATTCTTTTCATATCTACTTCAAAATTTCAATACCGTGTGTGTTATTCGGTCTTCCTCTTCTCCCCTTCCATTCATGATTCCAACTTAGAGCTTGTCTCGTGATGTCATTTGATGATTTCCACAATGTGTGTCCTATGCACTTCCAACATCATTTCCTAGTTTCCTGCTCAGTTGGAAGCTGGTTTGACCTCTCCCATAAAACGCTGTTGCTGATAATATCCAGCCAGTGAATGTTGAATATTTTACGTAAACAACTGTTTATGAATACTTGTACCTTCCTGATGATGGATGTAGTAGTTCTCCACGTTTCAGCTCCGTACAGTAGGACTGTGTTGACGTTCGTATTGAAGATTCTCGCCTTGAAATTAGTTGAGAGTTGTTTTGAGTTCCATATGTTCTTCAATTGTAGAAATGCCGCCCTTGCTTTGCCAATCCTCGCCTTTACATCTGCATCCGATCCTCCTCGTTTATCAATGATGCTCCCCAGGTACTTGAATGTTTCCACCTCTTCCAGAGTTTCGCCATCAAGTGTGATTGGGTTGGTGTTCTCTGTGTTGCATTTGAGAATCTTGCTTTTTCCTTTGTGAATGTGGAGGCCTATCGATGAAGAGGCTGCTGCTACATTTGTTGTCTTTGTCTATATTTGTTCATGCTTATGAGATAGGAGGGCTAGGTCATCTGCGAAGTTCAAATCATCTCATTGATTCTGAGAAGTCCATTGTATTCCGTATTTCCCTTCAGATGTCGAAGTCTTCAAAATCCAGTCAATCATCAGAAGGAAAAGGAATGGGGAGAGTAGACAGTCTTGTCTGACTCCGGTCCCTACTGGAAATGCATCTGTCAGCTGTCCTCCATGCACCACTTTGCACTGTAGTCCATCGTACGAGTTCTGGATAATGTTGACAATCTTCTGAGGAACTCGATAGTGTCGAAGAAGTTTCCATAGTGTTCTCCTGTTCACGCTGTCAAACGCCTTCTCATAGTCAATGAAGTTGACGTATAGTGATGAGTTTCACTCAACTGATTGTTCAACGATGACCCGTAGTGCCGCAATCTGGTCTGTGCACGAACGATCCTTACGGAACCCAGCCTGTTGATCTCGAAGTTGGGCGTCTACTGTGTCTTTCATCCGGTTCAGCAACACTCTGTTGAAAACGTTTCCTAGTACTGACAGTAGTGTGATGCCTTTGTAGTTCTCACATTTGCTCAGATCTCCTTTCTTTGGCATCTTGATGAGGCATCCTTCTTTCCAGTCTTTCAGTGGCTCTCGTTCTTCATCCCAAGTCTTCCTGAATGAAACTTGGATCATGTTTGCAGTTATTTCTATATCTGACTTCAGTGCTTCAGCTGGTATATTGTCAGGTCCTGGTGCTTTCCCATTCTTGATTTGTCTGATAGCCATCCACATTTTTTTCACCGTTGGTGGGATGATATCTATAGGAAGGTCTATGTGTGCTGCTTCGATGTCCAGTGAATTCAATGGGGCTCGTCTACTCAAGAGTTCCCCGAAATATCCTATTCATCTGTTCCTCTGTTCTTGAATCTCCGTGATGGTCTTTCCTTCTATGTTCTTGGCTGGTCTCTCCGGTTTACTAAATTTACCTGCTGATGTCTTCGTTGTATCGTATAGTTGTTTCATATTCCCTTTCTCTTGCAGCTTCTTTCTCTGTCGTTGCTAGTTCTCCCATGTATTTCTGCTTTTCCACTTTGATGCTCTTCTTCACTTGCTTCTTTGCTTCTGTATACTCTGCTTGTGCCTTGACTTTCTCTGCTCTTGTTCGACTGTTGTTATTCGCCGTCTTCTTGTTCTTCCTTTCTTGAATCTTGTTGATGGTTCCCATAGAGATCCATTCCTTATGACGACGTCTCTTGCGACCCAGAACCTCCTGAAATGTTGAAGTTAGTGCTTCCTTTACCCCTTTCCAGTTATCCTCCATCATAGTTTCTTGTTCTTTGGAATGGAACCCTGAACATCAAGTCCAACAATCCTTGATTGTTGAATATCAAGTTACTAACCAAAGTTGGATTTCGGATTAGACTTGAAGTTGTAAAAGGCTACAAAAAATAAGACTATCTACTTTCAGCTCTTTAACCTTTTGTTCTTTAGTGACTGTCATCAGAACGTGATTTTATTAACAGTTTCATGTAAAATCATTGAACGTGATAATACTAGGTAAACCCTATGAAACGTTGAAGAAACCTGGATAAAAAGAATGGGACAGGGAAATGAACATAGAGCATAATTCACTGCTCATATTACCCGAAAATCTATCACTGTGTTGAGTATTACAAAACTTCAACGACGACAACTCAATTGTTAGTATAGTCTTCTCATCTGATGAAACATAATAACAATTTTTATATATAGTTGAAATCATGAGTCAATTGAAGCTAGACCACCGTGGAAAACCTGGAAGTACTGGATGGCCGTGTCGTCCTATTGTGGGACTCTTCAGCAGTGCGCATCCATGATCCCACCTCGTGAGATGCGAACCCAGGACCTATCAGTCTAGCGCCAGAGCACTTGACCGATAGACCACTGAGCCAGCCAGCATTCAACGGTGTTAATGTCTAACTTCAACTAATCCAGGAATTTGATTGTAAAACAAGTAAATAAATTTGTTTATCTAAAATAACACATTTCCATTCAAAAGACTATGAATAGCAAATTTTTCAAACAAAATATAACGTCATATCATGAATGAAATAATCAATAAAACAACAATGTAGGCGATAAAAATATTCACCTTTTTTCTGTTTACCGTTATGTCAATATACTAGTGTGTGTGTGTTTGTGTATGTGAATGTTCGTTTATGCAAAAGGGGTATGGAATTATATGTAAAATTGATTAGTATTTCTTTCATACTTTTTTAACTTCGAAATTCAAACTAAACTGTCACTATGGTGTTGTGATGATTGTTGAGTTTTTGTTTCTTTATTGATTAAGATCATGAATCGATGAATATTAGACCACCATTGAATACGTGGAAGCATTTGTCTAGCGCTTAATAATACACATTATGCTGTAGACAAAGTCTGAAAGATTTTTAATTTATTTAGACTAAACACCAAAAAACCATATGAAATTATCAATTTATCTGATTCTTAACAATAGTAAGAATTACTATACGCTTACCAGTGACTTCAAGATATAATTCCTGGAATTCTAGTAAGAAGCCTTAATCAGTAGAGTTTAATCATATATGGCATGAAACAAATTTGAATCATAGAGATGGATGATTTTCTTGCAATGATGTAAATTGATTGAAGTTAGAAAAAAAAACTAACCATGGGATACCAGCTCAATGATCTAAAGGTTAAGTGCTTATTGGGAGATCTGAAGGTTTGGGATTTGATATCTGAAGAGTTTGTGGGTGCACACTACTTCAGAGTTCCATAGTAGGAATAAACAGCTTTAGATATGGTTCCTGGTCCTTATGGCTGTCCAATTAAAATAACTCACCGATATAAAGAATGGAATCCAACAGTCTACACAAAACCCTATCATAAGAATAGAAAAGATGATTGATAGACTGTCAATAATTTTCAGAGACCTATATAAAATAAGGGTGTTTGGCCTCAAATTGAAATAAAATATAGCAATCTTCAAGGACAACATACATTTAATATGATTATCTACATATTAAATTCAGAGAATGAAGAAATAAAGGGGAATGAACATTTACAATTGTAAAACTTATATTTTGACCCATTCAAGACCTTGGTCTAATTTAATTTGCTTTACATGGAGTCCTAAGCCTCTCAGGTGGATGAGTTCTTTTCATTGAGGCATCTAATTTCAATGGTTGATTTTTCTGATGACTTCATCACCTATTAAATAGAACGGAAGTGATATTTTCGGAGTTATCTCTTGACTACAAATGACTACCTAGACATTTTTTAACAAGTTCATTATGAAGGTTCTCTTTGATTAAAAGGTCTTGAACACAACTTTGTAAATATTCAACAACACACTAATGTTGTATATCTGATGGCATGATATGGCCACTTGATTAAATCACTTCACATCTCAGTACATTATTGCCTTACGTTACGCTGTTTCAAACAACTGACACAAAGTTTACTGGTTACGTTACTACCTAACGATTGGATAAAATAGATTGACGTCTAACTAAATGATATTCCCGTTATTCTTGATTTGGTTACACCAAGTGACTTCAAAACAGGAGTTTTAATCATAATACAGCTCATAACAGCTTAGTAACATAATGTGCTAATCACCTAAGATGAATTCATTAACAATATCCACTAGACAACTAGTTATGATTTTTGTTGTTATGATTTTTTTTTATCAAACTTTCATTTTGGATACGATGCAAAAGACTCATTTTCATAACGCAGCAGGGAACATAAACTCGCTATCCACTAAAGACTGACAGACCAATAGATAAGCAGTACCAGATCGACTAATCATATTATAATATTCTTCAATTTACCCACTGTGCTAAAGACCTACTTGACTTATATAGACTTATAAAAACAAACAAACAAACAACATAACTTCCCCATACCCCCCCCAACAAAATCTCATTCATTTCTCATGTATGCAGTATATACTTCATTCGATGGATGACTAAGTTTGGTTATCATTGTCAGCCTGCAAGAAATAAATTTTGTATACTATTTCGTTAAAAAAAGCTAGGCGTCTTGGATACACAACAGGGAATCCGACAATAACTAGACGACGCCACTGAACTACGATTTATTAAAGCTTTTCATATACCGGTTTTTGAAAAAGTATTTTTTTATGAATATTAGTAAATACCACACATACATTCTAAGAATGGGGACAGATAAAAAATAATAATGACTTATCAAATTGAATACAAAACATTGCAACCATTATCATTGAATTGATTTGTCAATAATGGGGACAATAAAATGCATGACAATTTACGCAAGATAACGACGAATAGTTCAAACTAAGACTGACGTCATTATCCATAGATCATAAATAGATTCATCACTAGCTGAAGATATGTGTATGTGTCCCCATAAAGTGTAGAGTAGTTATCATGAAATAGGCAGTCAGTTTTCAATAATTGATAGTTTGGTAATATTTTCATAGTTGAAATCATGAATCAATTGAAATTAGACCACCATGGAAAACTTGGAAGCACTAGACGGCCGTTTCGTCCTACTATGGGACTCCTTAGCAGCGCGCACCCACGATCCCGCACTCGCGAGATTCAAACCCAGGACCTGTCAGTCTCGCACCAGAGCACTTAACCGATAGACCACTGAGACGGCCGGTATCCAACGGTGTTAATGGCTAACTTCAACCAATCCACAAAGTTTGAGCAACCGTTCACCAATTGTCTTCAGTGAGTAGATATCTCTACAACAGACTTGGTTGAACTCAACTGGTCACTGCTTCCCACTAGAACTCAAAGAAATATCTCTTGAAGTCAGTCACTAGTGAGCATATGATTTGGTAATAATACTAAAACTGCAAATGACTATTCAACATATCAATTAAATTATCTATAGTTGATTAGTTGACTTGTTTAGAGAAACTTTACAAGAAATGTAGAAGAAATGAAGAATTAGTGTAACAAATAGTTACACTATTGTGACATTCATTTTGATAGTGTTTACGTTCTCTAAACAACTCCGCCTGTAGCTAATGCCGGTTCCAAGCCAGGGTAAAGGAGGAGGGTTGGGCATGGGGTTAGCGACGATAATTGCTTTCATTATGCAATTTTTGTCGTTTTCGGAGACTTCACTAATGTCTACTACAATCAGATCTTCATTATAAGTTAGTTTAATCGTAGGAAAAAGTTTTACAGTGTGCTTAATCTATGAGATGAATGTAGTGTCTAAGGCGTAACAATAAATGATTTCAATTAAACTAGTCAGTTCAGAGAGAAACAAAATACTCACATTAATAATACAAGAAATTGATGGTCGTGGCGCCGTCAGGAGTGTGGTAAAATATTCTTCTGGTTAGCGTTTTTTTAGCGAGTTGGTTTTCTACAGGATGGGGTTGCTAACCTCATGCCCAACCCTTCTCCTTTACCCGGGCTTGGGACCGGCAGTAGCCCCCGGAGGAGCTACAGGCGGAGTTCTTGGCTGTTGCCTTATTAAGCTATAGGAACACAAAAACTACAGCTATCAACGTTTTAAAGAAAACAAAGAATTGTTTTCAAAGTATCATTAAACGGCTACATTCTACACTTGTAAATTTTAAGCACATAACCGAGATCATGAACATGTTTATTTATTTATTTAAACACATAAATATTTGTACAAGAAAGCACCAGATATATATGCGCTGCACAAATCTCATTTCATTTGTGTGAGGGCTGTGATACTACTCAGGTGCCCAAACTGAAGCAGCTGGTTTCCTCAAGGGGCCACACCCGGATTTTTTGACCTAAAGATCCGATCCATAAGGCAGTGGAGCATCGTAACGAGTTCAATGGTAGCCGGTGACCAACGATTGATTCATACGCCATTTGTTCCCTCAGGATACTGTAGCCCTTGTGCACCATTGATTTGGAATCAGGGTTTTCCAACTCCCCTAGGTGAACTCGCCGTGTCCACCAACCCGGTCGAGGTGCGGGACATTCGCTTTTCATCCTCTCAATTTCGTGAACAACAGTAATGCTATGAGAAGGCAGTGATTAGGAATTCCATGGCAGAGGCTATATATGCGAGGCCATGTGAGAGCATTTGGAGAGGGACAGCGTACTCTCCCCAATCTCGACCGTACCAGGGCATTTGTAGTTTAAGCTAACTAACTAACTAACTAGATAGATAGATAGATATTTTAGAAATGGTCTGATCAATCATTCAATATTTTGATATTTGTTAACTTGGACTTTTAAATGGTAAGAAAACATCGGATGTTTTAAGGATCGATCGATCAACTTAATTAACATAATTTTTTTCTTAGCTTGAAGTTACCGATAATATAAATATATCAGTCTAAAAACGGCTGATCGTAATAAGTCAGTCTAAGTATATTAAATCATGTATTTGTATGTTTGGCAACAAAATAGATTGAGGAAGACAATGAACTATCGTAGTACATGTATGGTATAGATGATAGGATTGTTTCTATACTGTTTTTTTTTTCATATAGATTAGTAGCTATGGTTAGACATATTGAAATTGACGCATAGTATTAATATGACTTGGTTCTTCCCAGAGTTCATATTGTTACGATAATAAGGACAAAAATATAAGTACCCTGTGCTTATTCGATTTATTTATTAGATGTTTATAATAATATTTACTTCTACACAAGAGAAAACTATAATTCGTCTGTATATATATATATACTTGAGTTATATCTATTGTTATGTATCGACCAAGCCCATTTTTAATTGGTTATCATTTAGTTATCGAAAGCTAGAATAGTTGAGTGATACCTTCTAGTGTTGTAAACTCTTTCCCTCTGAATTGATTTAGTACTCCGAATAGTGTCACTAACCTTCTCGCATGCATATATACATACAAAAAATGTATCATACATAACGTCTGTAAGACTTATCGAAGACAGGTACATTCTCGATTGGTCTAATCTATAACAAGAATCGTTCAAACCTATTACAGTAAAAAAAAACAACATAACAAGACCTATGATATCAATGAGATAAGTAATGAAGTGGATAACATTTATTATTAGACCATTGCTTTAGAAACTCAGAGATAAATGCTCGATATCCAATAATGATAGTCAGCAATGACCCTTCTAACCAATACTGATGCTCCGGAAGAAGGAATCCATGTAAAAATTGACGAGATGTATCTCTTAAAAAACATTCTTACACTAAAAAACCCTTTCTAGGAGACGTTTTGTTAAACAATATATTAATAACTAACCCCTCTAAATTGCTAACTTTGTAAACACTCGACATTGATGCAGAGCTTATTAGTTTTATCAGTATGGGTTTGTGGAAACTATTGAACTTCATTGAAATCACAAACCAATCCTAGTTAGACAACAATTGGAAACCTGCAATCACTAGACAGCTAATTAATCCTAGTATAGGACTCCTCAGCAGTGTCCATCCACGATCCCGTATTTCTAAATCGGATTTAATACCTTCGGTCATGCGGCCCAGTTTTTACCGATAATGATAGCTGAATGCATTCGGTCAAGTATCGTGACCAACAAGCATGAGATATTTCTCCCCGTCAAAATAATGACCTAGGAAGTCGCAGGTATATTGTTCCCCCAATCAACCTTCATCTTCATTGTATTTTTTTTAGTGATTATTCTTGAGGTGTCTAAATACTATCACAGCCCGATACTATTGTATCTAGCGTATCAATGAGGAAGCAACATATCTATTATATATATATTTATTGATAGATAGATAAATTAGATAACATATGCATCAATAATTTTGCGTCGTATATTCATTTCGCCCTTAATTTGACCTCATTACATAAAATAGATGAAAAAAGTTTTCTATTAAAAGAAAAAAAAAATTCTCTCTTAGTGATTATTAGTATTATTAATATTACAGAGATCTGATTAATATTTAATTGGGTTAAGCTAAGCACAAGATGATCCTTATTCGATTTGACAAATAAGGTAAGGTGAAACTACTTAAATTCTACTTAATTTTCTTATAGTTAAAATACTTTATCGGACTGTTGATATTCATGACTGAACTTCAATCAACCCTATTAGCATATATAGACCTTAAACGAATTAGTCGATAGTATCTGTTTACAAAAAGTTTTAATTATTATCAGAAGGGGTTTTGTGCAGATTTCAGTATTTTCATAGTTGAAAGCGTGAGTCAATTTAAGCTAGACCAAAATGGAAAACCTGGAAGCACTGGACGGCCGTTTCGTCCTACTGTGGGACTCCTCAGAAATGCGCATCCACGATCTAGCCTCACGAGATTCGAACACAGGACCTACCAGTCTCACACCAGAGCACTTAACCAATAGACCACTGAGCCGGCCGGCAACCGATGGTGTTTATGTCTAACTCCAATCAATACACGAAGTTGAGCAACCGTTCACCAAATGTCTTCAGTGAGTTGATATCTCACAACAGACGTGGTTTGAACTCCACTGGTTACTGCTTCTCGTTAGAATTCCTGGATTTAACTCTCGAAATCAGTCACGCTTTCAACTATGAAAAAGTTTTAACATACTTTAATAAAGCGAGAATTGGAACGGAAAATATACGTTCCGTTCCACTTGAAACTCATCAACTGTCCAGATAGCTGTATCTTTGTGCTAGCATCTATTCAAACGTTTAAACTTGGTATCCATTGACTCAAACGGGAATGTATTATTAATTAAATCATAGAGTTCAGGTAATCATTAAAAAGACCGAAACATAAAATCCTCTGTTTCACTGTTAGCCATAAGGTAAAAATATTCACATGAAACATTACTCACTATTCTAACAATGAAATTCATCTTATTCTCAACTCATCAGTTATATGCTAATGCATTTGTTGTATGAATGATGTTCGACTGTTTCAACCTGAAGCTAGAAATTAATTCTTAAAAAATGAAAACAACCTAATATTATTCATCTCAACAGGCTTCTGAATTACAGTAAACTTCAATTTTTTCAAGCGGTTATTAAATTTACTATCAAACTAAGAGTTTACAATTCTACATTCCAATCACCACTTGCCGAATCTAGAAATTAAGTTTTACCAGTCTTTGTGTTTACTATTATTATTATTATTATTATTATTATTATTTGAATACATATATATTGGTACAAGGGGGCACCAGATATATATGTACCACACAAAAAATTGTCATTTCATTTAATTGTGTGAGAGCTATGATACTGCCCGATTGCCCAAACTGAAGCAGATGGTTTTCTTAGGTTGCCACACCCGGAGGCTTTGATCTAAAGGTTTAACCCACAAGACAGTGGATCATCGTGAGGAGATGCAGTTCAATAGTAGCCGGTGACCAACGATTGATTCATACGTCATTTGTTCCCTCAGGATACTGGAGCCCATACGCATCATTGGTTTGGAATTAGGGTTTTCCAACTCCCCTAGATGGACCTTTAGTGTCCTTCAACCCGGTTAAAGCGCCGTACATTCGCTTTTCGTTTTCTCAATTTGGTAAACAACACCCGCAGTGTGAGAATTCAGTGAGTAGGACTTGTGTGTCAGAGGCTAAATACGCGTGGCCGTGCGAGAGCATTTCGAGAGAAAGGGTGGGCCCTCCCCACTCTCTGCCGTACCAGGACATTTGCTGGCTTTTTTTATCTTTGTGTGTGAATATCAACACTTGGACTTCCTTATATTCCAGTCAGCTGATGATTCCAGAATAGAATGAAATCCCTATTCGATCTCTTCGTAATCAATAAAATAATCAGTTGACTGATGTTCATTTTATTTTTGTGCACAAACTATACTAACATATTAACTGAATAATAATAATAATAATTCACTTAGTATTACTTGTTTGCATTTTCCCATTGATGTTTAGGACTGCAACTGGTCAGTTACTAATTGTCATATGTGCATACTGTGCGTATTGCCTCGATATAGCCTTATTTCACAAGCATTGTAAGCAAAGATTGATAGTGGCTAGCAGTGGAATCCACGACGCGCGCCACTTCGTCCAATTTGGGACTCGTCAGATGGATGTACCTGCATCTCAGAATTGATGTTCACTCTGGGACTCTAACCCAGTACCTTCCGCTTCAAACGCCATCGCGTTATCCACTCAGCTACTGGACAATAGTGTAACTGAATGACGTGGATTTGAACCCCACAGGAAATACTGATTTCTTTCAGATCGCATGGACGTTTTGATAACGTGTATCAGCTAAAATGAAACCTAGGTTAAATATTTCATCCCAACTACCCCCAACCAGTTCACAATAAAAGCTATTTCATCCTAGTACAGAATTTTGTGTTTAAATTATAAAAATTCATATAAAGTGTTGGATTATCCAAATGTTAATCTAAATTTTCTTGCATTTCAATCTCTTAGTCGATTGGTATATAACACAAGAATCCATTCGTTTGAATTCTATCGTAATCAGATTTTTCCATTAGGCACCAATTTCTAACGGGTAATAATTTATTCTTGTATTCATAGACAGTTGTCATCGTAAAATGATGTAGGGCCAGTGAAATGTCACTAAACCCTAGCCAAATCATTCGGCAGTTGGGTCACTAAATATCGAACAGATCATCGATCCCCGTCAAGGTCAAGGACAATCAACGCGCATCAGTCAATCACACGCCATGGACTGGCCCATGCGGCAGTGGTTCTACTTCGCTTGTATCTACTTTAACTAATATATTCCTGTGATAACATCCCTTGTTTTATACAGTCTTCAGAGCATCCATGGTCCCTTGATACATCGATGGGGCAATCCACATAAGGTGCTGATCGCGAGGTGTGACTTCAAAGTTAACTTGTTCGTTACATTGTTCCCGTCTTACTCGAGTAGGCCTCCAATCATTCGACATAAATCATCAACGTTGATGGTCTACAATGATCTCTATTTTAGGTACCGTTTAAAGTTTTATCAATGATTGAAGAACAATCTTACAATGTTTACAATGCTTATGAATTAAGGCTATATCGAGGCAATACGCACAGTATGCACATATGCCAATCAGAGACTGATCAATTGCAGTCCTAAGCATCAGTGGGAAGATTCAAACAAACAATACCAAGTGAATTTAATCTTAATATGTTAATAATGCAGCTTAAAATTTAGACATCTAATTTTGACTAAAATGATCTATATTCCCTCATTACAACCAATTAACAACATAATTCGACAATCATTAGTTCTCTATAGGTGATGGCTCTTTCGTTTTTAACAGCTCATCAACTAAGATCAATCCATAAAGAACGTCAAGTACACACTAAATTAATCTTGACTAAACACCACAAGCTTTATTTACCATAAATTATAATCTTAGTTTAATTTCAGTTATTACACCGGTGATATGGAAATTGTCATCCTTTCACTTGTTAGCTCACAATTAATTGTAGATTTGGAAAATCAATACTCAGTCCACTAAATTCAGTTTGATCAGCTGGATAATATCACTATGCACACAAGTCTGTTACAGAAAATCGATCATACAAATCTGTACTTCATTTTAATCAGAATTTGAAACATTCATATACCATATGAAGTGAATTATATTTTGTGAGTATTTTAATGAAGAAGCACATATACATCCGTCCTAGTTATTTTCAATTAATACTTATTGATTATATGATCATAATATATACCAATGCATTTGTCAATTACTGTACGTTGGTAAGATATATTCTTTTACTTACTTACTTACTTACGCCTGTTACTCTCAATGGAGCGTAGGCCGCCGACCAGCATTATCCAACCCACTCTGTCATGGGCCTTCTTTTCTAGTTCTATCCAGTTTTTGTTCATTCTTCTCATGTCTGTCTCCATTTCTCGGCGTAATGTGTTCTTTGATCTCCCTCTTCTCCTTTGGCCTTCAGGATTCCATGTGAGGGCTTGTCTTGTGACGCAGTTCGGTGATTTCCTTAAAGTGTGCCCAATCCACTTCCAGCGCTTCTTCCTGATTTCTTCCTCCGCTGGAATCTGGTTTGTTCTCTCCCACAGTAACTTGTTGCTGATAGTGTCTGGCCAACGGATCCGAAGTATCTTGCGTAGGCAACTGTTAATAAACACCCGTATCCTCTGGATGATGGCTCTCGTAGTTTTCCACGTGTCCGCCTCATACAGTAGAACTGTCTTGACATTCGTATTAAAAATTCTGATCTTGGTGTTGGTTGACAATTGTTTTGAGTTCCAGATGTTCTTCAGTTGTAAATATGCTGCTCTTGCTTTGCCGATCCTCGCCCTTATATCTGCATCAGATCCACCGTGTTCATCAATGATGCTGCCCAGATATGTAAAGATTTCCACATCCTCCAAAGCTTCTTCGTCAAGTGTAATTTGATTGGTGTATATTGTATTGTATCGGAAAGTCTTGCTTTTCTCATTGTTTATATTGAGACCTACTGCTGCTAAGGCTGCTGCTACACTGGTCGTTTTCTCCTGCATTTGTTGTTGCGTTTGTGATAGAAGAGCCAGATTATCTGCGAAGTCTAAATCGTCAAGCTGCATCCTGCCTCGCTAAAAAAACGCTAACCAGCAAAAACTATTCAAGATATATTCTTTTACATCATAACAATCAATCACTAAATAGTCACCAATATCATATTTACCTAGATTTCAGAACTGTATCAATTTCTATCGATCAAGTTGTAGTGCAAGCTATTGGTCTTCATTGACTCTAAATAGCATCCACTATATTTCAGTGTTAAACAGAATTCAATAAACCAGAGGGGGTTTTGTGGAGAATTTAGTATTTTCATAGTTGAAATCATGGGTCAATTGAAGCTAGACCACCATCGAAAACCTGGAAGCACTGGGCGGCCGTTTCGCCATATTATGGGACTCCTCAGCAGTGCGCATCCACGATCCCCTTAATCCACGAACCTTAACCCAATAAACACTTAGGAACTAGATAAATATGACGATTACAGCTCAGAGACTACTTAACGAACATTCCAGTCCTACAGGAAGTCAGTCACGACTTGAATAATTCAATATCAATCTATTTGGCCGTAATACTGTATGAAGAAAATTCAAATCTCACAGAAACCACTACTCCTCTCAATATCATTGATACTCTTTGCTGACATGTACCAGCTAGTACAAACCAAAAAGTTTATAAATTTCACCCAATTCCCTCCAACAGCCTAGTAATATTTTGTTTGAACTTTTTATGATATACTTTCTTACTGAAAGTTAACTCTGTAGCTAAGTTAAGCATCATATAACACCTTATAAATGTCTTAATCAATTATTATAAAGATTAGATATGAAACACGAAAATTTCATGTAAGTTTCAATCTTCTAAGCATGAATCAACTTTCTTTTAAGCAACACTACGGTCAATGATTTAACACAGGTCAACTATTATAATCAGTCTTTATCAGACAACTTGTAGAGCTTAACCTATCTATCGCAAATCATGGCATAAGTCTGAACAAATATAAGAATGAAAATCAATAAATCTGAGAAAAGGTTAATTATTATCTCATTACGTTTACTGATGAAAAATCAGGAATGACCCTTTGAGGGGTTAATAAATCATCATACCCTTTTTTTCTGTGTCATACAACACGACAATTAAGTCATTCTATGTGTTTCATTCAATTTTTTAATGATGAGCATCACAATTGTGCAGATTGAAATCTTGTGTGTATGTGTGTGTATGTGCCATCAACTCACATTTTCTGTGCTCAAAAATGCAAAATAGGTCATTAGTAATATTCATTTAGTATTGTTTGTTTGAACCTTTCCATCGATGTGTTAGGACTGCTATCAGGACTCAATGGCCGAGTGGATAACGCGATGGCGTTTGAAGGAAGGGTACTGGGTTCGAGTCCCAGAGTGAACATCAACTCTGAGATGCAGGTACACCCAGCTGACGAGTCCCAAATAGGACGAAGTGGCGCGCGTCGTGGATTCCACTGCTAGCCACTATCCATCTCTGCTCACCATGCTTGTAGGTTATTAGTAGCTTAAAGACAATATTTCTGCTAAACAAAAAACGACTTCATTTCTGTGTTAGTTACTATTATTCAATTTACCTAATAATATTTGTATTCATCACATTAGCAACAATGCAAACGGGACAATGATTACAAATGTTGCCATAACAATAAACCACCATTGTAACAGTGTACAATCAACAACAAACAATTTAAATTAACACAAAATGCCCTCAATATTCAATGCTAATATGTTTGTTTATTGTTGTTGTTGTCATTTTTCAAAATGACCATTAAGGATAAATGAAAATGGGTAAGAATGAAGTTAGAATTTGGGGTCATCTGCAAAGTTTTCAATGTTTATGAAGTGTGTTTATATGGTATGCAGAACATTCAACACATTACATGATAATCTCTATCGAACACAAAATATAAATGCATACTATGAATATACTAGTGTAGTGCATCCCAAATGGCATGTAGCTGTAAATAATTCCCAATATCAATAGCTTGTTAAGTGTTCGACATTGGATGCTGATCACATTAGTTTTAGTGGACTTGTTTAACTGAAGGCGTTCGGTCATGCATCCGTACCAGATCACGTTACAGCACGGCGTGGGAAGCATCTCCCACGATCATTAGCCAGATTAGATCAATCACTTCTCCATATATTGATAACCCATCAAATATATCTTCCAACCTCCTCGCTTCTGACTTCTGATTGTAACTGAGTGGGCGAGATTCGATTATAGAATGTGCTACTAGTAAAGAGTTGTCAAACTACAATACTGGTGGTATCTTCAAGCAGATGAAAAACACAAGTATATTAAAAGTTACGGCTTGAAATGAAATCTTCAGTGAACATTACGTTCTATTATCCTGCTTTAACTAATCAAATGAAAAGAAAAATGACTGAAAGTACTGGGTACGACACATTATTGAACTTCAAAAATGATACAGATCACTGCAACTCTCATTTAAAATAAAAAAAAATTCAATGACAACACAACAAATAAATATACGTTGAATCTTGAGGGTATTTTATTGATTGTAAATTCCCATAATGCAGGTTTATTATCATGGTAACGCTTATTATCCTTGAAAATGGTTTTTAATAACCTTGGCCTTAAATAAAAGACTAAATCTCACTAGGAATTCAATCGATAGATATTTTTATTTCACACCTTTCACTGGTTACTTAATGAATAAGTGGAAATTTTCAAAATTTGTTGGAAAATATGACTGAATTAACTGCATAATACTGAGATTCTAATAACGTCATTTAACAAGATTGAAGATAAATCAATTGTTTCCCAGTTTGACATCCTCCTATCTAGTGAGAGTACACTTATTCCATATAGCCCCCAAATGCCCTTGTACGGCCGAGAGTGGGAAGACTCCGCTCTCCCTTCTCCAAATGCTCTCATACGGCCACGCGTATATAGCCTCTTCCAGGGAAGTCCTACTCATTGCCTTCTCGTGGCGGGGGTGTTATTTACGAAATTGAGAGGACGAAAGCGAATCTCCTGCGCTTTAACCAGGTTGATGGACACGGAGGTTCCACGTAGGGGAGTTGGAAAACTTTGATTCCAAACCAATGGTGCACATGGGCTACAGTATCCTGAGGGAACAAATGGCGTATGAATCAATCGTTGGTCACCGGCTACCATTGAACTCGTTACGATGCTCCACTGCCTTATGGATCGGATCTTTAGGTCAAAGGCTCCTGGTGTGGCCCTCTTAGGAAACCACCTGCTTCAGTTTGGGCACCTGAGCAGTATCCCAGCCCTCACACAAATCTCATTTGATTTGTGTGGCGCATATGTATCTGGTGCCTTTTTGTACCAATCTTTATGTGTTCAAATAAATAAATAAATTCATGATCCAGAACACCTTAGAAACTAGTCTATGCAACTACCTCGTCTTTTCACACCTTCATAGAATTGTTTATATAGAAGATCTTCTCAAAGTTAGTATATCGGCGATTATCCAGATTATGAATTACAGATACCGAGTCACAAGATATCGTAAACGTCCAGTATAGTCATCGACAATAAAGATCAATAGTTGTCCTAACCTTGAATTATCCTAAAACTTTTCACATCTTTTAACGAAACATTTGAAAAACCTGTTTTTTAATTCATTAAATTCACAAACAATTTTCAATGTATCGTGAATATAGTTCCTCTGTGAGTGTTAGTTCTGTCAAGCTCGTAGATATATGTCTCTGAAGTGTCAACCTGGACGAAATCTATAGTAGACGGAGATTACTTTAGATCTGTTCCAACAGTCTATCGCCAATATAGATTATTCAACATACAAAAGGATTTCTGTGAAAATTTAGTGACTTTCCTGCAGAGGAGAACATTTCTAATAACCAAATAATCAAATTCCTTCAGAAAATAAACGAAACTTTAAAGATCATCATTTTCAAAATCATCTAAGTATCTTCCAACATCATAGAGTTCTGATAGAATTATACTCAATGTTTGTATTTAGTTTTTATTTAGAGAAACAATAATATAATATATTCATAGTTGAAAGCGTGAGTCAATTGAAGCTAGAACACCAGGGAAAACCTGGAAGCACTGGAAGGTCGTTTCGTCCTATTATGGGACTCCTCAGCAGTGCGCATGCACGACCTCGCCTCGCGAGATTCGAACCCAGAACCTACCAGTGACTGACTTCGAGAGGTAAATCCAGGAGTTCTAGTGAGAAGCAGTGATCAGTGGAGTTCATACCACGTCTGTCGTGAGACAGAAACTCACTGAAGACAATTGATGAACGGTTGCTCAATTCCGTGGATTGGTTGAATTTGGACATTAACACCGTTGAATGCCGGCCGTTTCAGTGGTCTATTGGTTAAGTGCTCTGACGCGAGACTGGTAGGTCCTGGGTTCGAATCTTGCTCGCAAGGTGAGATCGTGGATGCTCACTGCTGAGGAGTCCCATAATAGAACGAAACGGCCGTCCAGTGCTACCAGGTTTTCCATGGAGGTCTAGCTTCAATTGACTCATGATTTCAACTATGAAAATACTAAATCTCCACAAAAACCCCTTCTGATAATAATAATAATAATATAGTAATCTAGGCAATATCATCATGGCCGTCAATTGCGGAGATGTCTCACGTTAGAACGAAACAACTTTCCAATGCACTATAACTTTCAATAGTTATCTAGCTGAATTCACTTTGTGAAATAAAACATTGAAACACGGTTAAATCGTTTCAGATTTCACAAATTCAGTATGATTATTGCATGAGATCAGGCTAACACATAAAGCCAGACAAAAACACACAGTAATAGTAAGAACTTAAATTTGGATACAAAACGCATAATTTCAAGTTCTTTGTCTGGATTGTATCTCTTCACATTGTTCACACACACACACACACCATTTATGCACACAGATTCAGACATGCTTTCTTTATTCATCTATCCATTTCAACTCTGTCAACATAGTTTCATGTTTCACATATATATATATTTTTGTGGTCAGCTAGACTTATGAGTCATTCTGTATGGTCCAGTCAACCAACTGTGCACATCATGGTTATTTTCGAAGACAAAAAAATGGATTCATATCTGGAAATTCGTCGGTTAATGTTTCAGTATATGTGTGTATAGCATATGTAAATCGTATCGATATTCATATGCACACGACATTCACATCCACATAAACACAATTAAGGAATATGATACTAACAACAGGAAAACTTAATAGATAGATCAAGTAATATATTTACATACTGTAAGTTGTATTAGTGTTAAAATGTATGTTTTTGTGTACACAGCCTAGACATCTTGACAAAGGTAAATGAAAAATGAAGATAAATGATAAATGTTTCCATTGTCTCTGGCTTCGATTCACATATTCAGATTGAATATAACGATAGCTTGAATATGAGAGAGACTATTGACCTTGTGTTAAATGATTCATTAGTGTGTGATCTGATACGTAAAAACATTTCTTTAGTACATGTAGTTAAAAATAGATTTGTAGCTTGGTATGAGAACTTTGATAGTCTCCGAAGATAGCTAGCTTAGTTCTAAACCGTTTATTGTTTTTTTTTATCAGTTATCATTATCAATACACATTTTAGAACAAACTGTTAACAACTTATTCTAGATAGAGATTGGAAGCTACGTGTTTGAAATAAGCAGCTCATAGAAAGTTATATCAACATGAATGTTGTACTGACGATGAAATACTGATATTGTTAACGATCACTTAATAAACTTTTGTGTTTTTGATGTAGGTTTGTTCTCTGAGCTGGATGGTTTGGTCGTGGAGTTTTCATCGTCCTTCTGAACGACATCATAAACTTCTGTGTGTTTCTTATTCAACAAGTGTTGGGACTGTGATTTATTGTGTTTGACAAATTGTAATTGTATTTGGAGAAGAGATATTTACACTATGTTTTAATGTGTTATTTTGTTTTGTTGCCCCCAAACACCCTGGTACGACCGAGAGTGGGTAAAGTCAGCTC